>NW_007215106.1:0-966 GCF_000164805.1 Carlito syrichta
AAATAGCTGATCACATAAATCACTGCTTCCTTTAATAGTACTAAATTAAAAGGAGTTGCATAGAGCAAATATTTGGTGGTAGGGTTGGGGGCATGGGGGAGTTAGAGGTTTAGATTATAGGTAATTGCAAATGAAATACTCAACTGCCACCTGCTTCATCTCTTTGATTGTCTTACTAATATCTTTCTACTTTTGGCCAAGAAATGCTAGAAAAATTGACTGTCTAATGACTTTCAGGCACTTTGAGTCCCGAGAGAACCAATAGATACTAAAGGAGAAATCATTAGGAGAGTTAAATTTCTGATTAAACGCACTTTGTTTAAAAAATCCCTCGTGACTTTGTCATTAAATTTGCTTTACCCAGTACTAGTAAAATTTCTATAACTCTTAGATTAGATTTATAGCTCCAAAAATAGTTTACCTATGGGATTTTAAACCTGACCCCTTAATAATAAATAAGGGATGCTAATATAAAAATTAAAGAAATGAATTTTACAACTAAATATAATTTATATATATATTTATATTTACATAATTTATATTAATTCATAATTTTGTTCCAACTGAAGATAACCCAGAAAAAGCTGTTAAGCATTAAAAAAATGGAGAAAAATAAGAACCTCATAAAATCTTAGTATTGAACAATGAATAATGACATACAATAAGCTTGATTTTAATCAGGTTTTAGTCTCAGGTAAGGAGTGGTTCTTTCTACCTCAGCTCAATCTCACACTCCCAGTATACATAGAGACACACATGCATCCAGAGGCATTTTCCCTTGTAGGACCTTACTTAATCTTTTAACTTCTACCCAGAATAATATCTAAGTAACCAGAAGATTGGGGTTATAGCTGTGACTTCCAGAATCAGACAGGGTGAGCTAGGCAGAATGTGTGAAAAATGTAGAACATACGTAAACACACACACACACACACACACACACACACACACACACACACACACACA
>NW_007215107.1:0-1573 GCF_000164805.1 Carlito syrichta
ACACACACACACACACACACACACACACACACACACACACACACACACACACATAACCTGAAAGGGATGGGGACAGAGATGTAAAGTAGCAGAGTTTTTGTATGTTATTGAAATTAACTTGATATAAATGCAAACTAGAGTGCTGTAGCTTTAGGATGTTATGTGGAATTCCCATGGTAATCACAAAGAAGATAGCTATAGAATATATACAAAAGGAAATAAGAAATAAATGGAAACATTTTCCTACAAAAATTCAACTAAATACCAGAGAGGACAGTAATTCAGGAAATGAAGGACAGAAACAGACAGATTAAAAAATTCTATAAGGCATATAGAAAATAAATAGAAAATGACACAAGTCCTTCCTTGTCAGTAATTACTTTGAAAAGACAGATAGATTAAAAAACACTAGTCAAGTACAGTTGCCCTTGGTATACTCAGTGGACTGGCTCCAGAACCCCACTTACAACAAAATTTCCATGTACTCAAGTCTCACAGTCAGCCCTGTAGAAACAGCATATACAAAAAATTAGCCCTCCATGTATGTGGATTTTGCATCTTGTGAATACTGTTTTTTATTCATGTTTGGTTAAAAACTATACATATAAGCAGACCTGCACAGCTCAAGCTCATGTTGTTCAAGGGTCAACAGAATGTGCTGTCTGCAAGAGATTCACTTTAGATCCAAAGACACAAAAACATTGAAACTGAACAGATGGGAAAAGATATTCCATGCAAATGGTAACCACAACAGCATGGGTTGCTATATTAATATCAGAAAAAAGTATACTTTAAATCTAAAAGGTTACAAAAGACAAGACATTATATACTAATAAAAGGCTCAATACAGCAAGAAGATGTAAAAATTATAAGCATTTATACACCTAATAAAAGATCATCAAAATATATGAAGCAGAAACTGACAGAACTGAAGGAAGAAATAAATAGTTATACAATAATAGCTGGAGATTTCATTAACCCCCTTTTAATAGCGAATAGGACAACTGAACAGAAGAGAGGTAAGGATACAGAGGGTTTACACAACACAATAAGCAAGCTAGGCCTAACAGACATATACAGAACACTTTATCAAACAAGAATAGTATGCACATTCTTCTTAAGTGCACATGGGAAATGTTTCAGGACAGACCATAAGTTAAGCTACAAATTAAGTCTTGATAGATGTAAAAAGATAAATATCATACAAAGTATCTTCTCTGACCAAGTGGAATGAATTTAGAAATAAATAATAGAAGTAAAACTTGAAAATCTCAAAATTGTGGAAATTAAATGATATACTCATAAACAATCAATGAATCAAAGAAGAAATAAGAAAAATTAGAAAATACTTCGAGATAAAAAAAAATGACAAGTCAACATACAAAAAAAAAAATCTGGGACACAGCAATAATAGTGCTAAGAGGGAAAGTTAAGCTTTATAAATGCTTACATGAGAAAGCAAGAAAATCTCAAATCAGCAACCTAACTTTACAATGTAATAAACTAGAGAAAAAGTAACAAATACATCACAAAGCTAGAAGCAGAAGTAAATAAGAAAGATGAGAGCAAATAT
>NW_007215108.1:0-2047 GCF_000164805.1 Carlito syrichta
TCTGCACTGCTGACTCCACTTGCTTCCCACTGGCCTGGGCGCACACTCAAGTTTTAGAAAACCAACCTGTGTTTGCCATGCACTGGCAGGTAGGTCAGATGACTTTCCGTAATCACTATAAGATCACTGTAACTATGGTGACAGGCCAGAAACCCAGAACTTCATTAAGAAAAGAAATAGCAGTTGGTCCAGAGAACTCTTCTAGGCAGAGGGGTAAAGAGCACAGGCTGCTGAGGTAGATAAACCCAGATTAGAATCCTGACTCTGACACCTCCTGAATGGGCAAATTACTTGTCAGCTCTGTAAAGCATAGATAATAATTGCATCAGCCTCATGGAGTTGTTGGGGGTTAAATGAGATAATACACATAAAGCTTTCATTGATGTTGGTTGTTACTAACAAATGCAAAAATGAACGGAAAAATTGGAAATGGCAGAGTTCTAAACAAATGCAAGTTACTATTATTAATACTGCCAAGAATTCTTTTTCTATTGTCTTCTGCCAATTCAATGCCTGTTGAGCAGCAGGAAGTTTGGAAGTATTCTTTCTACTTTTCCGGGTTCTTCATCCACATTCTCCTTTTCTCATGTCTCCCCCATAAACTTTATCATTCCTACAGTAAAACTGGTATAATAAAAACAGCACTTTGTAATTAAGCATATGCACAGTATTTGCTCTTGTCATTGCTATTATGAAAATAATTCAGGGCAGTGCATTTCTGTGCAGGCTTCTCAAACTTGGATTAACAGCCTTTATAATGAAAATTATTAAAGCTTTTGTATTAACAAAAATGAAATCGGGGCAGTCTGATCTCCTCCATCTCTAACACACCAGGTTAGTCTAAATAAGCATGCACTCTTAAGTTCAAAAAAAAAAAAAAAATTGCAAGACAGCCCCAGTTCCTCTTCCAATCAGCCTGCCAGCAATTGTGGAAATTTCCAATTGTGGAAATTCCAAAGATGTCTCTGAAGATATACTGGGAGTAACTTTTAGGTGAATCAACTTTACTGAAACATTTTGGGAAGAAAACTTAAATATTTTGATAACTAAGTTAAAATATTATTTCACATTTAAACAAATACCTTATGGAACAAATTGTAAAATTAGTATAACTTTTGAAGAAAAATACTCAGATTCAAAGAAATTGACCTCATGCTCATGGCCCACCTTTGGGCTCTACACCTAAATTCTGAGAGCATGAGGCCGCCCTCCTTTACCAGCTTGGGGATGATGTCCTGGTTGTTGACAAGAGCTTTAGTTTCAAATCCAGACCTTGCCAATTAGGGTCTGTGATGTTGGTTCTGTTCCTAACCACATCTTGGCCACCTGTGAAATAATGATGCTAATATCCACTTCCTAGGGCACTTTTGCCAGAACAAAAGTGCATATGCAAAGAGCCTGAAGAAGTAGATACTCAATGACTCTTACCTACTTTCTTCTTCCCCCACCCACATTCCCTTTCTCCTACTTGTTACTCAGGGTCTCAGAGAATAATTATACCTGGAGCTCCACCAAACACCACATACAACCTCTCCTGAATATGCTAAATTATGCCAGCATCCAAAACCTGTACAATATCTCTTTCATGTATCCACTGGACAAATACTCATTGAGCATCTATCTCACGGCAGGCATTGTCTATAAGCGAAAGGGCTCAGGAGGCAAGAAAGGGTGTGCACATGCCCCATTCCATGTCCTCTTTCACAGATGATGCATCTTCTGCAACATGAATGACTGTGAAGCCATCTCAGTTGAAAGGGGGGAAGTGATGTCAAACTTGCTGGAATTCCAAGTAATTCCAGTACGGTATGATGCCCTCAACAGTGTTCACTAGGATCCTGGAGTCCTAATTTGGTTCTCATCAGGGATACTAATAATAACCACAAGTAATTAGAAAGTGCAAGAAAAATAAATGAAAAGCCCCCAGACCCAAACAAAGGAGAAGACAGACACCAAGTAGATACTGATGTCACTTGGTCACTGGCATCATCTCCACAACCTGCCCCTTGCCTTTTTTCCAGTTGAGTGGTAACATCCATCATGCCAC
>NW_007215109.1:0-814 GCF_000164805.1 Carlito syrichta
TCAGCACTCTGAGAGGCTGAGATGAGAGAATTGCTTGAGCTCAGGAGTTTGAAACCAGCCTAGGCAACATAGAGAGACATCATTTCCATAAAACAATAAAATAAATAAATTAGCCAGGTGTGGTAGTCTTACCTGTAGTCCCAGAGATCTGAGAGGCTGAGATGGAAGAACCTCCTGAACCAAAGCTGTGGTGAGACATGATAGTGCCACTGCACTCCAGCCTGGTGAAAGAGTGAGACCCTGGCTCATAAACAAATAAACAAATGGACAATACAAAATAGTAAAAAAAAGATAACCTATGAGAAACTCTTCACACATACAATGATACGTGTGAAAGGACACCCTTAACCAGATGTCTAAAAAAAAAAACTTTATGCATTTAAAGGACAAACTACTACAAGCATTCTAAACTTCTTTGACACAATATAAACTGCTTTTCTAAAGTATACTCACTCATTTCAATGGCTTTTTAACTTTTCAGTTTCTTTTTCCTCAATAATTTTTGTCCAAGCCAATATTTACGCAAAGACCTGCGCAAAAGCAAACAATGAGTAAAAACAATTACGTGGCTCAATTTTCTCAGTGAATTGATTCTCCAACCCCCACAAGGTGAAAGATTAGTACATATCTGACTGAAGTAGGAAGTTCTGAATTTCTTTTAGGACTGTAGCTTGGCTGGCTTGCTTTGTTACAGAGCTGTTGACTTGTTTTACCTAAAGTTGTCATGGCAATTTAAAAGTGACATTAAGTATTACTGTCTGTGTCTGATGGACACTGAGAGAATTGGATTGACATTTTCTGAATCTCATTTGTG
>NW_007215110.1:0-981 GCF_000164805.1 Carlito syrichta
AGACATGATAGTGCCACTGCACTCCAGCCTGGTGAAAGAGTGAGACCCTGGCTCATAAACAAATAAACAAATGGACAATACAAAATAGTAAAAAAAAGATAACCTATGAGAAACTCTTCACACATACAATGATACGTGTGAAAGGACACCCTTAACCAGATGTCTAAAAAAAAAAACTTTATGCATTTAAAGGACAAACTACTACAAGCATTCTAAACTTCTTTGACACAATATAAACTGCTTTTCTAAAGTATACTCACTCATTTCAATGGCTTTTTAACTTTTCAGTTTCTTTTTCCTCAATAATTTTTGTCCAAGCCAATATTTACGCAAAGACCTGCGCAAAAGCAAACAATGAGTAAAAACAATTACGTGGCTCAATTTTCTCAGTGAATTGATTCTCCAACCCCCACAAGGTGAAAGATTAGTACATATCTGACTGAAGTAGGAAGTTCTGAATTTCTTTTAGGACTGTAGCTTGGCTGGCTTGCTTTGTTACAGAGCTGTTGACTTGTTTTACCTAAAGTTGTCATGGCAATTTAAAAGTGACATTAAGTATTACTGTCTGTGTCTGATGGACACTGAGAGAATTGGATTGACATTTTCTGAATCTCATTTGTGTTGGTAAAATTAATTTTGAGAAATCTGTTCATAGTTCCTTGAGAAGAAGATATTGAGATAAGCAAAATAATGCATTTTTTTTCAATTCCATTTAAATGTTACTTCTAATTAAATAATCATCATAAAAAATAAAACAATAGATATAATTTTTATATCTTTCAAAAAATACATTTTGGGCCAGGCGCAGTGGTTCAAGCCTGTAATCCCAGCACTTTTGGAGGCCAAGGTGAGAGGATTGCCTAAGCTCAGGGGTTCGAGACCAACCTGGGCAACTTGGTGAGACCTCATCTCTACAATAATTTTAAAAAAATTAACCGGGCATGTTGGCACATGCCTGTAGCTCCAGCTATTGGAAAGCTG
>NW_007215111.1:0-2129 GCF_000164805.1 Carlito syrichta
GGTGATCACTATCAAGATGTGAAGTCTCACTAAAATAACTAAGCAAGATTTTTGCTGCAATTGGACTAAGCAAGTGAAAGACAGGGCCCAAGAATGAAGTCTAGTGCAAAAGAGGGCTCAGAGGAGGTTGACTAAAATTTTTGTCAAGGAGAAAGTCTGTCACTGAACTCTTTACATGATCACCACAAAATAACAAACATATAATGTTCTCTGTGCCAGGCATGGTGGTTTATGTCTGTAATCTCAGTGCTTTGGGAAGCCAAGGTTGGGAAGATCACTTAAGACCAGAAGTTCAAGACCAGCCTGGGAAACAGGGAGAGACCCTGAGACCCTGTCTCTTTAAAAAATAGCTAGGCATGGTGGCATGCACCTATAGTCTTACTTGAGAGGCCGAGACTAGAGATTTGCTTGAACCCAAATGTTCAAGGTTACAGTGAGCTATTATTGTTACATTGCACTCCAGCCTGGGTGACAGATGAGATCCTGTCTGAAACAGCAGCAACAACAAAATGTTTTCTGAATATTTGCTTTAGAAAAAAAATTATTTTGATAAAGGAAGGCACACTTCATCTCTCAAGATGTAACCCAGGAAAATATCTCCCTTTCTTTGTTTTTTTTTAAATAATGGGTATCAGAGCTCAAACCACAATACCCCAAAGTATGTATGACACTTTGGCATGCTGAATATATTCAAGTAAAGAACATTGCTAGAGTCTCAAGATTTCTCTGACTTCCTCCTGCCTTGCTGACTTCTGTCCCTCTTTCTCTCCCAAAGCAAGTCATAGTAATCAAATTTCCTCTTCCCCAAGGCGAGTCACAGAATGATACAAAGGGAGATCAAGAAGAATCTGAAAAACCAGGTCTTATCAAGTTTCCCCCCTCAAAGTATTATCATTAGGTTACATTCTTTTGTCCAAACACATTTCTAAAAGGCTGTCCATTCATCAAAACTAAGCATAAAAATAGAATGTTTTCTGTGGCTATTTGGTTCTTTGTATCTGAAGGCTCTCATATATAAAACTTTGATTAAATATAGTTGTCATGTTTTTCTCTTGTTAAACTGTTTTTTGCTATAAGAATGTCAATCTTGACCCTTATGATGCATGAGAGTTTAGTTGTCGCATCATCTCTGAATGTGAATGTGTAGTAAATACATTGATAGAAAGAAAGAGGGAGACAGCTTAAAGTTGAATTATTTTAAAGCTTTGTATAATAAATAATATGAGATTTACTAACTACTTAAGAATACTAATATAATAAAGCAGTTATTGATTTTTTCAGTGGAATAAATACAAAAATGTTTTTCTTGAAAGTCTTAGTTTTTAGTAATTTAAAATTTCAATTGAGTAGCTAATTTCTGCAACTATTTTTAGACCATTCTAATGAAAATCTATTTAACTTTTTCAAGTGTTTGACTAAAGACACCTTTCTTGTACAAGTGCACGAATACAAAACTAATTATCTCTTCTGCTAATTCCTGGTAAAAATATTTCATTTTTTAAAAGGAAAGAAAAAAGGCAACATTACACAGAATTTTAATATATTATGACCTTATTATAGGAATCAGTCTGAGTGAAAAGATAATTCTTTTATAATAACAAAATAAAACTCTGATAGAAAATCTATTATATAGGAATTCTCTATATATATAGCTATTGTTTTTTAGACAAACTGATCAATAGATGTGAATACAGTAAAAAAGACCATAAAGCTAGAAGAAAAGTTTGAATATAATTAATTATGGCACTTTTTTATTGATGTATGATTTACATTAAATAAAATGCATAAACCTTAAGTGTCCAATTTAATGACTTTTGACAATTATATGCACTCAAGTAACCTATAACCCAATTCAGATATAGCCATTTTCTTTACCATAAGACGTTCTCACATGCTGCTTTGCAGTCAGTAGTCTTCAACCAATTACTTTTGGCAGTCTCACACTTCCATCTGTCACTACAGATTTAATGTACATCTTCTATAACTCCATACAGAAGTAATAAGCAATGTAGATTTTCTTTAGCTTCTTATGCTCACCATAGTTTTGTTTTTGGTTTTTTTTGAGTTGTAGTCTCACTCTGTCACCCAGGCTAGAGTGCAGTGGCACGCTCACGGCCACCCCAGCGTTG
>NW_007215112.1:0-689 GCF_000164805.1 Carlito syrichta
ACTAGACTATTTGCCTATGTCTGTGCATGCTTGAAATTCTCCAAAATAAAAAGTAGAATCTCTCTCTCTCTCTTCTAACACACACACACACACACACACACATACACACACACACACACACACACACACACACACACACACACACACAGACACACACATTCCCCAAGCCACAGCACCTATTGCTGACTGCTAGTGGTATAGATGAAGAAAATTATTACACATTGGTGGCAGAAGTATAAAGTGTTATCTTTTTAGGAGGCAATTTGGCAAGATCTATTTTTTGAAATATGCATATCTTTTGGTTCAGCAATTCTACTGGTTCCTGAATTCACACAGAAGAGTAAAGGGCTCAGCATAAACAAGACAATTTTGAAGATGAAAAAGGAGAAAGTATCAACCAATCAGATATTGAGACATTATAAGTCTGAAATAAAGATTCTATTTCTTAAAAATAGAAGTGCAAATACATGACTCCACATGACAAATGCATTTATTATGGCACTGTTCATGGGGGGGGGACCCTCAAACTGGAAACAAAGTGAATATTCACAGCAGATTTGGTAGACTGCCCACTTTCACTTTAGTTAAGCCCTTTCTTGTGTGTTTATGTTACAGTGACTGGAAAACTAAAGACATCCCAATCTCCCTCAAGCTAGGACTTTAGATTATGATTTAATTTCAACAATGAA
>NW_007215113.1:0-719 GCF_000164805.1 Carlito syrichta
ATATATACCTCCATCTTAAAAAAAGGATTTGAGGCATGCACCTGGTTCTTAATATGAAAACAAGCAACAAAAAGTACAATATCACAGAATATGCTTTAGCAAGAGTAAATTAAAATAACAAATGATAAAATATCTTGGTCTGTATCAAATTTATTATTATGTCTAAAAACAGAAGCTCAGAATTTTTTTTATTTTTTAGCATGGAGATGCTTCATATGGAGCAGCACTATAAATTAAGCCTTACAGTAATAAATCAGCCTCATATAGGTAGGCTAAGAAACAAAGGAAAATATAAAATACACAATTCATTTGTTATGAATTCTGTTGGAAATCAAGTTATTTTCCTACACACACACACACACACACACACACACACACACACACACACACACACACTAGAAAAAAAGGATGATTAGATATAACTATCTGGCATAATAGGTATAAGCAACAGCTAGGTACCAGAAAAGTATATATGGAAAACTACACAGAGTTTGATGAAAGTATAAATGAAATCAAATTCTAGTGCAATCATTAGCTGTGGTATTGGGCAAGTCACTTAACCTTTCTAAATCTCAATTTCCTCCACTGTAAAATAAGATATAAGAGTAAAATACCAGCACCCGTGTGTTCATTGTGCACAATTCACAATTGCAAAGATGTGGAATCAACCTAAATACCTATCAACTCATCAGTGGATAATGAAAATGTGGTATACATAC
>NW_007215114.1:0-666 GCF_000164805.1 Carlito syrichta
ATATGAAAACAAGCAACAAAAAGTACAATATCACAGAATATGCTTTAGCAAGAGTAAATTAAAATAACAAATGATAAAATATCTTGGTCTGTATCAAATTTATTATTATGTCTAAAAACAGAAGCTCAGAATTTTTTTTATTTTTTAGCATGGAGATGCTTCATATGGAGCAGCACTATAAATTAAGCCTTACAGTAATAAATCAGCCTCATATAGGTAGGCTAAGAAACAAAGGAAAATATAAAATACACAATTCATTTGTTATGAATTCTGTTGGAAATCAAGTTATTTTCCTACACACACACACACACACACACACACACACACACACACACACACACACACTAGAAAAAAAGGATGATTAGATATAACTATCTGGCATAATAGGTATAAGCAACAGCTAGGTACCAGAAAAGTATATATGGATAACTACACAGAGTTTGATGAAAGTATAAATGAAATCAAATTCTAGTGCAATCATTAGCTGTGGTATTGGGCAAGTCACTTAACCTTTCTAAATCTCAATTTCCTCCACTGAAAATAAGATATAAGAGTAAAATACCAGCACCCGTGTGTTCATTGTGCACAATTCACAATTGCAAAGATGTGGATCAACCTAAATACCTATCATCTCATCAGTGGATAATGAAAATGTGGTATACATAC
>NW_007215115.1:0-2047 GCF_000164805.1 Carlito syrichta
AAGATGGATCAGGTGGAGTGACCCTGTGAGATGATGCTTTCCCCAGTGGCACTTTTGGGGTCAGCATCCCTGGTCCATTGGGACCATCCCTTGAGATGACTGCTAGGAGGGCTAAATCAATCCTGCAGTGTTGACAAAGTCTGGATTTTCTCATAATGTGAAGAAAGCCTGTACATATGGGACCTCGGAGCATTTGCCCTGGCATCTACAGAAACTGTTTAGCTGCATGATTGAATTATGATTGATTCTTTCCTCTGGAGGTCAGGTTTCTCTATTCTGCAATTTATTAGCCACACTTGGGTGCAGAAGAATTTAAGATGCTGTTTTAAAGTCTGAGGATCAAAGGAGTCCCATGTCCCAGGATGCACTCTTGAGTGCACACTGCAGATAGCCAGATGGCCTGTTACCCAGCTGAATAAGAGAGAGGTGAAAAAAGGTGTCCCTAAGTTTTCCCTCCTCCAACCAGTTCACATTATGAATAACAATCGGAGAAAGAAGAGTGTCCCCTCACTTTTCTGTCCTTCTTTGCTCATGGTGTCCCCTTGGATGCATGCATGACCTCCACTCAAGTATAGCAGTAGCGACCCAGTTGGTAGGAATAGTCATACTCACCTATGCATTAATACCTGTCCTGCATGCTGTCCACTGTGCCTCTGAATTCCTCAAACCTAGTGTACCTCCTTACCAGACTAGGTTTTCAAAAAAACCTTGGAATGATTGGGTTTAGGAGCAGAATTCTGATAAAAGGAAGAGGGTTGACCTGGGACTTTCCATGAATCCCTGACCAGGAAACCCACAGTTTGAGCCAGGTTACAACATTCACATTCCTTTCCTAACAAGGCCCACAAATATGGAGACATGAAAGTACCAGTACAGAATCTTGAGACAGTCCCTGACAATCTCCTGAAAAGCCTAAGCCCACCATCAACCAAGTATTTCAACAAAAAGTCTGCACAATCATTTGATATTTGTTTACCCATAGTGTCCCCAAATGTAGGGACCTAATTTCATAGGACTTAAATTCCTTATATAATGCAGTTTCTCATTCTTGCCAATTACAATGCCGCCCAACATGATGAAAAAAGCGAAACCAAAGCTTCCTACTTTTTGTTTCATGGACCAGTGAACACACCTTGTCTTGATCTTTTATTTAACAAGGATCAACCTGGTTACCAACACTGCTCATAACACCAGTTCCCTAAGCTACAAAAATACCCACATCACCAAGCACTAAGTGGGGACAGTACCCATGGCAATCCCGAAGAGAAGAAAATGTGATAGGAAAGACTGAAAAAGTGTTATAGGAGACACTGGAAGCCTTCTGCTGACACCCTGTTGGGCTGTCGGGAATCGGGGCCAGTCAGGAAGTCTTTGGGCAACATCAAGGTGTAGCCTTGGCCAGATGCCCTCAATTACTCCCAAACTTCTTCCAATTCTATGTGATGGCTAGACGTCCATGAAAAGAAACTGGATTGGAACAGGGCCAATATTCCCAACACTTGAGAGTGATGGGGGATTAACCAAGTCCTCTCCAGTAAGCCTGACCTCTATGTATTATAGAACAGCAGCTGTGCTATTCACTTTTAAATGGCTAGCAGAATCCTGGTAATTTTTTCTTTAGATAGAGTAAAAAAAAAACTTGAGGATGAGAGTATCAGAAATGAAAATAAAGTGATAGGTCCGCTTTAACTCACCCTTCTGTCGAGCCCCATGTTGGGTGCCAAAACTGATGCAGATTTTTCAAGTCAGCCTGGGCTTTGAGAGTGACAGTTCAATGGGTCGGCTGGCCAAACCCCAAAGAGGGTCATCAAGGGGCTAGTAAGCTTAGCCCCAGAAGTGTCAGCTCTAATGGGTTGGCAAGCCAAGCCCTGAAAGTGTTGTGATTTGGTAGGCTGGCAAGTCTAACCCCTGGAGTGTCGGTCGGCTCTAATGGGCTCACAAGTCAAGCCCTGAGAATGTTGCTGGTATGGTAAGATGGCAAGCCTAACCCATGAGTTGTCTCAGTTTTGGAGTTTCACTTTCTTCTGGCAACTCTCCTGGTTCAGCC
>NW_007215116.1:0-2047 GCF_000164805.1 Carlito syrichta
ACACACACACACACACACACACACACACACACACACACACGAGTGCATAAATAACTGTTGAACCTTGAATAAGCACTGTGGATTGCATCAATGTTAATTTCCTACTTAGTATGGTGCAGCAAGGTGTTGACATTGGGGGAGGCTGGGTGAAGGGTTCATGGGACCTCTCTGTACATTTCTTTGCAACTTCTTGTGACTTTGTAATTATTTCAAAATGATGTCTCTGAAAAACCTAAATTTATCCTTTTCCAAAACTTGTACTTCTTCCTGAATTCCCTAATTTCACATCCACAAGTGTGAAAGCTAGACACATAGGCATGAGCTCAAACTCCTCCTTATCCTTCACTCTCAGCATCAAATAATAATAAGCAACATTTGTTGAGTGCTTCCTCTCTACCAGGCACCAGCCAGAATTGAGAACCTTCAACATTACTACTTACAGTTTTCTATGACTGGTCTAAATTATTCCTAACACCAACTCTATTACTATTCCTATTTTAAAGATAAGGAAACTTAGAATTAGCAAAGGAGTTAAGGACCATGGCCAAGGTCATGCACTAAGTTAAGAAGGCAGGTTTCCTACCCAAGTATTTTGACCTCAGAGCCTATTCACTGTGAAATCACTGGACACAAAATCAACTCGCTCGTCTTAGTCTGTGCTTCAAGTCAAGATTTCATTATTTGCTACTTAAACCATAAATTAATAAAGAGCCTGCTGACTCAACTCCTTTCCCAGACCCAAGAGGAAGAAGCAATCATACTTTACAGTCTTGAATGGTAAACCATCCCCAAAAGACGGCAAGCCTCCAGTTTCCTCATGCAAAGATTTTAAGTATTTTTACCAACTTGAATATATATACATTTAGCACTATGTGTGAAACAACCAAGCACTGATATACAGATATTCTATACCTGATATATGTTTACAATGGCATATCATATTAAAATATTAATTTGAAAATACCTATATTGCTATCCTCACTCTTCCATTTTCTGCAATAATTTCTTTCCAATGTTTCACACATATCTTGACATCAGTGTGTTCACAGTTTTCATCTAACACCTGTTTTCCAGAGCATATTATCTTCATTCCTAAACTATTTTTAAAATAGTGCTTTTGAGTCCATATGCTAATGCTGTTCCTGAAAAGCTCATTCCAAGCTAAAAGAATCTATTTTTATCACATCAAGAAAATTTAGGATTTTTTAAAAATTGCACTGTAAGTCAATGGTTTTTCAACACTGAATTAAAATCAACTGGAGAGCTTACATCAACAAGGGTACCTGCATAATGAACACTTATATACCTAACCCTGAATTGTACCCCATTTCTTTAAAATAAAAAAATAAAATAAAATAAAATAAACTGGAGAGCTTTAAAATCTGCCAATCCCTGGGCCCCGGTTCCCTAAAATAATGATTTTACTGACCTGGAGCAGGTGCTAGGAGTAGCATTTTCTGATGTTCTTCCCGTGATTCTAATACACAGCCTGAACTGAGAACCGCCTTGGGTGGATAATATGTGAGCCCAGCAATGAAATTCTTCAGTTCTCAATTACATGCAAGAATCACATGGGAAGTTTTGTAAACATACTGCTGCCCAGGCTCCACCCCTCCCCTGACAAAAATTCTGATTTATCTGGGGATAAGGACTGGGCATTTTTCGTTCTAAAAAAAACACTTCAACTGAATCTCACCAGCCAGAATTGCAAACCTCCAACATTACCATTTGAGAGTGTTTCTTTACCAGTGAGTGAGCTTTTAACTCACCATCAAATAATTATGAAGGTAAGATCACCTCACTCTCTCCCACCCCCCCCGAATTCTAAAACTGTGCTAAATTTGTTTTCTTCTGTTTCTATTGTATCGTGTCCCCTGTAAGCATCTAAAGATAGCACTGATTGAGAACGTGTTAACCTAATTTGGCTTCCCCAAATAGTACTTGGTTATCCTAAATTAAGGCATGAAGAGCGCCCCATAAAGTGAGAGATTTTGTCAGGATTCCAATACAAAGTGAGTCCTTTTTTCTGAAAGATAGATTGAGAAGA
>NW_007215117.1:0-758 GCF_000164805.1 Carlito syrichta
ACTGGCCTCCACTTCCTGAACAAAACCCAAAACCCACAGGTCATAAGAGAGAAGATAGACAAGTGGGACCTTATTAAACTGACAAGCTTCTGCAAAGCCAAAGAAACCATCAAGAGAGCAAGGAGACAGCCTACAGACTGGGAAAAAGTATTTGCCAACACCAGGTTAGATAAAGGCTTAACATCTTTGATCTACAAGGAACTCAAACGTGCTGAAAAGAAAAAAACAAACAACCCCATTATAAAATGGGCAAAAGATATGAACAGACACTTCACAAAGGAAGACATCCGAGCAGCCAACGGACACATGAAGAAATGTTCAACCTCACTAATCATCAAAACCACACTGAGATACCACCTAACTCCAGCCAGAATGGCAATTATCAACAACTCAAAAAATAACAGCTGCTGGAGAGGGTGTGGCGAAAAGGGAACACTTCTACACTGTTGGTGGGAGTGTAAACTAGTGCAACTTCTGTGGAAAGCAGTGTGGCGATTCCTAAAAGCTCTAAATACCAACCTCCCATATGACACCACAATCCCCCTACTGGGAATATATCCTAAAGAACTCAAATCACTCTATAAAAAGATACCTGCACACATATGTTTATCGCAGCACTGTTCACAATAGCAAGATCTTGGAAGCAACCATGCTGCCTGGCAAAAGAGGACTGGATTTAAAAAATATGGTACATGTACACGATGGAATACTACACAGCCATAAAAAAAGAACAAAATCATGAATTTCACAGCAACCTG
>NW_007215118.1:0-772 GCF_000164805.1 Carlito syrichta
CCTACATCAATAGTTTTCAGAATCCCAAATTCTTCCACTCCACTTTTGTTTAAAGAGGTTTTCTTGGTGTTCCCAATCCCAGCAAGAAATTGAGGCCTGGCTTAATCAGAGGATGAAGGCGGGGGGCGGGGGAGGCAGAAAGAGAGAGAGAGAGAGAGAGAGAGAGAGAGAATGAACCATATAGGATGAGTTGAGGAGAGTTCCAAGGAAGAGACATGGTCAGAACAATGATAGCAGGTTCAAGACCTCCTGCAGGGGAAAGTGCAGAGCTGAAGGGACCAGGCACCTGCCTTGTTGCCATAGCAACGCACCATACTCCTTTTACCCTGGTCTCTCATTTGCGTACCACAGACCACACGATCTGAGGGTCATACAGATCTAGGACCTCTTCTTGAGTCTTACTTGGACCCATTTCTCACCAGTCCCAGGAAGTGGCCAGGGCTAGGACGTGACTCATAGAGAGTCACTAACATCAAACAATTCCTCAAAGTGAAGTAGGTGCTTTCAGATTCATTGGTTCTTTATTCTTATCATCATTCCTGAGATTTTTCTCTCATTTTATAGATAGTAAAATTGAGGCAGCTTCTCAGTTAAGCTCCCCTCCCCAAATACCCGCTGTCAAGGGCTGTGTTATAGGTGAAATTTAAACCAGGCGTGCCTCAGATGTGTGGGTTTTCTGTGCAGCACTGTGACATTTTCCCTACATGCATAGCCTTGAACCCAAAGCCCTATTACCTTTCATTCATTCAGTCGGTAAACATATGTAAAGTTC
>NW_007215119.1:0-750 GCF_000164805.1 Carlito syrichta
ACAATGATAGCAGGTTCAAGACCTCCTGCAGGGGAAAGTGCAGAGCTGAAGGGACCAGGCACCTGCCTTGTTGCCATAGCAACGCACCATACTCCTTTTACCCTGGTCTCTCATTTGCGTACCACAGACCACACGATCTGAGGGTCATACAGATCTAGGACCTCTTCTTGAGTCTTACTTGGACCCATTTCTCACCAGTCCCAGGAAGTGGCCAGGGCTAGGACGTGACTCATAGAGAGTCACTAACATCAAACAATTCCTCAAAGTGAAGTAGGTGCTTTCAGATTCATTGGTTCTTTATTCTTATCATCATTCCTGAGATTTTTCTCTCATTTTATAGATAGTAAAATTGAGGCAGCTTCTCAGTTAAGCTCCCCTCCCCAAATACCCGCTGTCAAGGGCTGTGTTATAGGTGAAATTTAAACCAGGCGTGCCTCAGATGTGTGGTTTTCTGTGCAGCACTGTGACATTTTCCCTACATGCATAGGCCTTGAACCCAAAGCCCTAATACCTTTCATTCATTCAGTCGGTAAACATATGTAAAGTTCCACCTAAAT
This sequence comes from Carlito syrichta, assembly GCF_000164805.1. Classification (NCBI taxonomy): domain Eukaryota; kingdom Metazoa; phylum Chordata; class Mammalia; order Primates; family Tarsiidae; genus Carlito; species Carlito syrichta. The sequence goes on from NW_007215119.1 coordinate 558, forward strand.
GTCAGTGCTAGACCTTGAGGGAAAACTGTGTGTACGTAGAGACACAATTTCTACTGTCATGGAAGTTATCGTCAGGTATGGGAGGGGCACATTCCTCAAATAATAGCTAATACCAGAGAGGTATTATCTTTTTAGGAAGATCTGAGATCAGCACTCATGGGAAGAAACACTGTCACATTGGCCTTAATAATAA
>NW_007215120.1:0-945 GCF_000164805.1 Carlito syrichta
ACCAATCCCCCTTCTGGCAATATACCCAGAGGAACATAAACTGTTTTACAAAAAAAAAAACAAAACACCTGCACATGCATGTTTATTGCAGCACAATTTACAATAGCAAAAACATGGAACCAACTGTGCTGCCCATCGATAGAGGGCTGGATAAGATAATGTGGTACATATACACAATGTAATATTACACAGTCATAAAGAAGGACAAAATCATGGACTTTGCAGCAAATTAGATGGAGTTGGAGACAATCATATTTAGTAATCTATCATAGAGACAAAGAACGAAGTATCACATGTTCTCACTTATAAGTCGGACCTGAGCATTAATCACAATAGCACAGGGAGGGATAGGCAGTTGCAGGACACTGCCAGGTGGAGGAAGGAGAGGGGCACGTAACAACACAAAGCATACCTGTTCCTAATCAGGTGAAGTAAGGACCAATTGGAGGCCTAAACTTCACCTGCATGTAGATTACTTATGCATCCAATTCTGACTTGTACCCAGCATCTCCATAATAAAATAAAGTTATAAAAAAAGATTTTAAAGCCATGTTTTCTTTTAAGTACTTTAGTTGTATTCCATAGTTGTAATATGTTGTTTACATTATCAGAGCACAATACTTTCAAGTTGCCTGTATAAATTTTTCTTTGACTCATAATACATTTTCCCCCAAATATTTGAGGATTTCCCAGATATGTGTTACTGATTTCTATTTTTATTTCATGTTGGTCAGATAATACACTTTAAATTTCCAATCGTTTGTATGGTCACAAAGATACCTGAGAATCAGGGATATTAAAGTAGGCACTGGGCTCGGTGGCTCAGCCTGTAACCCCGCACCTTAGGGAGGCTGAGGTGAGTGGATTGCCTGAGTCCGCAGGTTTGAGACCCGCCTGGGCAACTTGGCGAGACCTCACCTCTACAATAAGTCAAAAATTAGCCGG
>NW_007215121.1:0-1320 GCF_000164805.1 Carlito syrichta
ATGACTCAATTGAACTTTGATTACCTCCCTAAATGTCCTGTCTTTAAATACAGTCATATTGAAGGTTGGGGCTTCAACACATAAATTTTGGGAGGACACAGTTCAGTCCGCAACACATTCTAATATAATAGTTTTTCAATAAAGAAAACATCCATTTACTTAGAACAAGTTAATAAGAGCAAATGTAAGGATGAATGTAAAATGAAAGAGCGGAATATTACTAAAACATCTTCAAAGTGAATATAGAACGTGTTATCTTTCCCGATGCAAATTAAATGCACAATACATATCTGTTGAATAAATGGATGAGATGTTCAAAATGTACCTCAGAACTTCCCCAAGACACCAATTTTCAGGAACATTTGTGAATATATTCTTGGACTCTTTCAGGCTGCTACTCTATGGGAAAAAAATAAAAGCATAAGCAACTTACCTGTTGCTTACCTTACTCTCAAAAAAATACCTAAAACACTTGAAATTTAAAACACTTAGTGGAATAAACTATACTCATATTATGACTATTTTATGTTTACAGTCATATGTCTATTAATTCTCTTTCCAGTTGGGTTAATATTTGGGAAGAGTTGCTGTTGGTTACATGAGCTGGTGTGTGTGTACATATGCGTGTGTGTGTGTACATATGCGTGTATGTGTATATGTGGGTCTTATGGATATAAATTCACTGTGTAGCAATACTCATAAGTTTTTTGTTACTTTAGTCTTAAGATAGCTACCTAACATTTAACAAGGTTGGGTACCACTACATTTTTATGGGCCATTACAATGTGATTCACCAACAATAAAAATAAATATTATCCCAGCACTTACAGATGAACAGAAGAAATGCTCTAAAAAGCAGACTGCAAACAGGGGATGTACAAGCAAGCTTTGAAGCCATAAATGCATTGTAGAATGTTCTAGACAGATCAAGAATAAGTTAGGTTAGGAAACTGCATCATCATATCCATATGTGCATTACCATATGTACAAACTAATATGTACAAGCAATACCATATGCACAAATGAAATGTGATAAACAACTCAAAATCTTCACAGCATTTCTGGTGAATATGAGAAAGAATGAAGTAAGACTTGGTTTTGTTATGTCTTTACTGTCTCAAGTTTGCTTAAAATGTATAGACTGTATGGTAGACTGTTGCATACTTCAGAGTGTTGCATAATTTTGAGCTATTTTTAATTATTTTTATCCAGAAACATATCCCCCCCAAAAAATGTTTACTTATTAAAAGCAGGGTTTTTTCTTCAGTTGTAACTTTTAAGGGCAGCTGTTTGAATTGATTATTAATTATTGCCTAAACA
>NW_007215122.1:0-1189 GCF_000164805.1 Carlito syrichta
CAAAACAAAACAAAACAAAACTCAAAAATACTCGGGTTTCTATGGATTTAGGAGTTTGTCTGGTATTATAGTACAAGGGCATGGTGGCTCACACCTGTAATACCAGTACTTTGGGAGGCCAAGGCAGAAAGACTGCTTGAGCCCAGGAGTTCGAGACCAGCATTAACAACATACTAAGACCTCATCTCTACAAAAAAAAAACTAGCCAAGCTCATGCCTGTGGTAGCCCACCTACTCAGGAGGCTGAGGTAGAAGGATTGGCTGAGCCCAGGAGATCGAGGCTACAGTGAGCCATAATCATGCCACTGCACTTCAGCCTGGGCGACAGAGAGCCTGACTCAAAAAAACAAAAAAGCCAACAATTTATATCTCATTTTTTTAACCCTAAAATGTCCAAAAGTTTCTCTATATCCAGCAATTTTTTTTATAATATAGGAGATCCTGACAGTCAACGTTGCTTTTCTTTTCAAATCCCATAGTCCATACATTTCTACTATGAGTATCATTTTAATATACAGTTTTCTTAGATAAATATGTGTTATCTATATGTTTCCAAGATATAAATGAAAAAACAAATTAAGAATATGAATATTCTCTTTAGTGAACACTGAAGCTAAATTTAAACTCTCACTTTTCTGCAGACTTCTACTAAGAGTACAATAATAAACAAGTGACCACAAATTGCAATTATCATAACCTGTGTTCAAGGAATTTTCTCCTACTCAGGAATTCGGGAAAAACAAATCATTTGTGTATACTTCTTTCTAGATAAATAGTCATTACATATGCTATTTTCTAATTCCAAATACTTTATTGCAGTCATATCTACATTGGGTGAAATTTTGAACTAAATAAACTCTAGGGACCCTTCTATCTGTAAAATCCTATAATTCTAAGCACATTAAATATATTAACTCATGTATGCATACAACTCCTTCAGGCAGCAAGTTCTCTTAATGCCTCCATTTCACAGATGAGGAAACTAAGATACAGAAATAGCAAAAGACTTTTCCAATCACACAGTTAGTAAGTGATAGATAGGACTGGCATTTGGCTGTGGATTTCATGCTCTTTTTGTCCACAAAAATAAGAGAGGAAGTGGAGAGGGTAGGGATATATACAGATAACAAAAGCTGAGTAAAAGTAGAAGTAAGCAAGAAAAAAGCTCAAGGGAAATAGCAACTCTGTT
>NW_007215123.1:0-784 GCF_000164805.1 Carlito syrichta
GGATCACTGAGTGAGCGAGGCTGCACAGTAGATTTCAGACATTGGCATCATGGTAGTGAATACATATCTCTGAAACCCTCAGCAGTCTTCCCCTGGTGACACAAGTCTTTGTGTTGGCTCCATCCTTTATTTTTGTTTTGAATTTCTAGAGTCACAACTTGCAAGCCCTCATAGATAAAAATATTCTGTGACCTAATTGTTTCATTTTACAGATGAGAAAACTGAAGCCATAGGTAGGAATAACATGTCCATGATTACAAAAAGTCATGGAAAAGTCATGATTTAGTCCAGGTCTCCTGATGCTCATTTGAGTAATTTTTTCCTATGAATCATACAACTCTGGTGATGTCTGAGACTTTAGGAATCATCCAGCCAGTTTTTTTTTTCTAATAGATCTATGGATTACATATAATGATCCCTGTAGATTTTCATTCTATGGAGCTGGAGTTGAGATAAAAGACTATACATATTTTTTTTAAATTTCCTAGGAGAGTCTCCTGCACAGAAAGACTTGGAAACCCCTGTTCTCCAATAACTCCTCACTTTTACCGATGAATTAACAGAGGCCTAGGAAGGAGAGGGAATCTTGTCGTTATATATAATTTCTTGTTTAGGGTTTTGAGTTATACCACACTTGGTTTTTAAGCAGTTATTTACAAGTCCAACACTAAGTACTGAAAAGATTGGAACTTTTCAGTGTGGAAGATCTATGTTAGAAAAGTCATAAAAGCAGCAGCACAGTGTCCTAGAGTAAGTCCTAGAGCAGATTGTGAACTCAGTCCCG
>NW_007215124.1:0-834 GCF_000164805.1 Carlito syrichta
TTTTTTTTTTCTACATAGATCTATGGATTACATATAATGATCCCTGTAGATTTTCATTCTATGGAGCTGGAGTTGAGATAAAAGACTATACATATTTTTTTTAAATTTCCTAGGAGAGTCTCCTGCACAGAAAGACTTGGAAACCCCTGTTCTCCAATAACTCCTCACTTTTACCGATGAATTAACAGAGGCCTAGGAAGGAGAGGGAATCTTGTCGTTATATATAATTTCTTGTTTAGGGTTTTGAGTTATACCACACTTGGTTTTTAAGCAGTTATTTACAAGTCCAACACTAAGTACTGAAAAGATTGGAACTTTTCAGTGTGGAAGATCTATGTTAGAAAAGTCATAAAAGCAGCAGCACAGTGTCCTAGAGTAAGTCCTAGAGCAGATTGTGAACTCAGTCCCGAATGTCATTTGGAGAAAAGTGTTTTCTGCTGCTATTGCTGCTACCTACATAACTTATGCTGTTGTTTATGTTTATGTTTCTGCTTCTACTGCTACCTACATAACTTATGCTGTTGGACATATTAAAAGAGGCAGAAAGCTCCTATTAGAAGAAGGCAACAGCACACATTCACATTACTTAATTTAGATAAATAGCCATTGAAGAAGTTATTAAGTAAAAGTTGGGTGCACTTTGGAAGTGTAATCAAGTTGTTCAGGACCTCACTGCAAATTATTCATGTCTTCAGAAGTTGTTCTCAGGTGCACATTACACATTATGTTTAGGAATGTGAGGTGTGCTTTAATACTTACTCATGGGTATTTCTAGGACAGTAATAATTTTAATCCATTTTAGAGGGGTAAAGTTACAGCCCTGTAAGCCTGTAT
>NW_007215125.1:0-758 GCF_000164805.1 Carlito syrichta
CACAGTGTCCTAGAGTAAGTCCTAGAGCAGATTGTGAACTCAGTCCCGAATGTCATTTGGAGAAAAGTGTTTTCTGCTGCTATTGCTGCTACCTACATAACTTATGCTGTTGTTTATGTTTATGTTTCTGCTTCTACTGCTACCTACATAACTTATGCTGTTGGACATATTAAAAGAGGCAGAAAGCTCCTATTAGAAGAAGGCAACAGCACACATTCACATTACTTAATTTAGATAAATAGCCATTGAAGAAGTTATTAAGTAAAAGTTGGGTGCACTTTGGAAGTGTAATCAAGTTGTTCAGGACCTCACTGCAAATTATTCATGTCTTCAGAAGTTGTTCTCAGGTGCACATTACACATTATGTTTAGGAATGTGAGGTGTGCTTTAATACTTACTCATGGGTATTTCTAGGACAGTAATAATTTTAATCCATTTTAGAGGGGTAAAGTTACAGCCCTGTAAGCCTGTATTAATTGCCTTTGCCAGTACTTTCTCAGACGTATATCTGTACATTATTTTTCTTAATGGTATTGGGCACTTGTATAGGTCAAGTACAGCCATAAAGCATTTTGTAGAAAGATAAGGGAGTAAGACAACTTTATAGGTTTTAAATAAGAGATAAGTTCACGAAATGCTGTGTTTTTTTCAGAGGTAGGAATTATCACATTTAATTTAAGAGAAATAATGAGAAAGGTTGATAACCTATGAGTTGAGTCTTGAAAATGGGTAGTAGAGTGAGAGAGACAGAGCAAGGG
>NW_007215126.1:0-786 GCF_000164805.1 Carlito syrichta
GACCTCACTGCAAATTATTCATGTCTTCAGAAGTTGTCTCAGGTGCACATTACACATTATGTTTAGGAATGTGAGGTGTGCTTTAATACTTACTCATGGGTATTTCTAGGACAGTAATAATTTTAATCCATTTTAGAGGGGTAAAGTTACAGCCCTGTAAGCCTGTATTAATTGCCTTTGCCAGTACTTCTCAGACGTATATCTGTACATTATTTTTCTTAATGGTATTGGGCACTTGTATAGGTCAAGTACAGCCATAAAGCATTTTGTAGAAAGATAAGGGAGTAAGACAACTTTATAGGTTTTAAATAAGAGATAAGTTCACGAAATGCTGTGTTTTTTTCAGAGGTAGGAATTATCACATTTAATTTAAGAGAAATAATGAGAAAGGTTGATAACCTATGAGTTGAGTCTTGGAAAATGGGTAGTAGAGTGAGAGAGACAGAGCAAGGGGTGTGGGGAGAAGTGAAAGAAGAGAAAAAGAGAAAAGAGAGAAAAAAATGACTGAACGTTTTCATTCTAGGGACAGGCAATTGTATGAACAATGCCATGGGAGCCCTAGAGTGCAGACTATATCAGGACAGATTGACCCAGAGACTTATCTTTTGAGTACCTTATTTGAAAGGACATTTCTAAGCTCTTAGTCCCCTTAGGAAATTTTCAAATGAAAACTACTATCATCTACGTATTAGTAAAAAAGAATGGCTTTCATCGAGTGGTAATAAACGGAGAGGTTTACTTGAACATTTTTTATAGGCCAAATGTGGTATTAACAGAAGTCTAGAG
>NW_007215127.1:0-16600 GCF_000164805.1 Carlito syrichta
TTTTTCTGGGGAACCCTGACTAACAAAACCTTTCACCACATATTCCCTTCTTCACGGAGCACCCAGGCTGATGGTTAAAACATGGAAACCCAATCACATCATCCTTGCTTAGAGCCTCTAGGGCCTTCCATGATATTTTGTAAACTCCAGTGAGTCAAGTGGTGTTATAGCCTGACCAGATTCTTATACCCACTGCCCAGAAAAACTGAGACTGATGCAGCTGTTGCAATACAGAAAGAGTTCAATATCGCAAAGCAGCTGAGCAAGGAGGATGGGAGATATTTCTCAAATCTACCTCACAGTACTGGACTTAGGAAGTCATGAGCTCCTCCCATATCCTTGCATCTAAGACATTGACTTCAAGGGCCTGACACCTGAACTATACAGTAAGGCTTCCTCTTGACTTAGTGTGTGGGCTGGTCTGTAGGGAAATTAGGACATTGGGGGCCAGTGGAGAGCTGGTGATGGAAGACAGTGGTTGCCAACCCTGGCTGCACTGTGAAATCACCTGGGAAGCATTAAAAATGAGTACCTGGACCTCACCCCAGTGGTGTAAATCACTTGGCTTGAGGTCGACAGGGCATCCGTGATTCCCAGGTATAGTGAGGGTCATCACTACTCATCTTGGAAGATATCTGCAATAGGCAACAGAAGGGAGGTGGGTCTGAGCATTGAATCTGGCTGACAGCAGGTGGTATATCATCTTTGCAGTGGGGGATTCTGGTAGTAGGAGCAGAGACCCAGCCAAAGGGCTGGTATTTAGGAACAGGGGAACTTTGATCTTTGAAAGAACTGGCAAATGAAGGAAGGACTCCTGGAAGAGTCAAGACTCCTGAGACAGGCACTTAGGTAAAAGGAAACAAGCCAGTTACTGGAACAGCAAAGGGACTTAGTACAAATCCAGTCTGAGGGTGTCAGGGGAGAGCATTGTGGACCGGGAGCTGACTGGTGCTGAGTGTTTACATCTGTGTAGTCAGGAGAGTAACTGTTCCATGCAGGTGTTCAAGAAATGCTTGAAAAGATTGTATGATTACCAGTTGAATAATCCACTATTTTCTTTTTTAAAAAAATGTACATTCAGTTGGAAATTCTAAATGTAAGCATGCAGGTAAAAAGCAAGGTCTCCTACTCATTTTTCCACCATCTCTTCAGTCTTACTCACCAGACAAACCGCTGTTGACATTGTGGTGTATGTTCTCACAGAGTTTTTAAAAGTAATTGTGGAAACACAAAACACACACAGCTTTAGTTAACAAAAATGCATGATTGATGACTCTTGCAGTATTGCATGATTGTTTGATTTGTAATATGTTTTAGTTTTATTTATTGTTATGTAAATAACAAATGACAGTATGTAAAGAAAAACATAGAAACTTATAGAAATTGGTAAGCCTTTATCCTGATTGTAAAGATTTGGAAAAATATTTAAACTTTGTATGTGATAGGCAAGAAGTTACCGGATGTTTCATGATGACAGCATGAAGTCATTCTTTCGTAGACTCAGTTTTACTCCTGATGGATCTTTGCTGCTAACCCCAGGTGTGTTTCACAGTTTTTGATTTACGGGCGTGATGGCAGTGTGGGAACATCTGTGCTCCCGTTTTATGATACTTTTCACTTTGGTGAATTCTAATCAGAGCAGTGGTCCCCAACTTGTCTGCACATTGGCATTGGATCCTCCAAGGGAGTGTCAAAAAAATACTAGAGCTGAGTACGGTAGTACACGCCTGTAACCACAGCAGTTTTGGAGGCAGAGGCAAAAGGATTGCCTGAGACCAAGGATTCGAGACCAGCCTGGGCAACATGGCGAGACCTCATCTCTACAATAAATTTTAAAAATTAGCCGAGTGTGGTGGCACGTACCTGTATTTCCAGCTACTTGGGAGGCTGAGGCAGAAGGCTCCCCTAAGCCAAACAGGTCAAGGCTGTGGTGGCCATGAGTGTGTCACTGCACTCCAGTCTGGATGATAAAGTGAGACTCCAACTCAAAAAAAAAAAAAAATACTGGCACTTGTGTCCCATTCCTAGAGATTGTGGTTTAATTGGTATGGGGTAGCCTGACTTTTGGAATTTTAAAAAGATTTACAAGTGACCTAATGAGCATACAAGTTTGAGAGTTATGAAATTAAAGCCTCGGTAGTGTTATAGCCAGAGTGTTCTCAGAGAAGAATGTCTACAGATCTCTAAACCATCCTGTGCCTAAAGATGACGCCAAGCCCAGGGCTGGGCCAAGTGGGAGGGCATAGACCAGGTTTGGCACTAGGAGTCCCAGCCACTCTGGGCCAGGGAAGGCCTGAGGAGGGTGGGAATCACACATGCCTAAGTGTGGATTAGGCCTTAAAGAACATTGTGGAATATGTGCGGAATGATGCTTTGACTCAGGGAATCTCAGGACCAAGAATAAGTAGCAGTTTAATTATTTACTAAAAGTTTCTCATTAAAAGTTGTTTACTAAACCTAGTAACAAATCCTTTTCTAAATGACAACTCTAAAAATATTTTAAATTAAAAGCAACTACCAGATAGATGTCCACTATCACCATTATTGTTCTTTGTGGTATCAGTAAGTGCAGGAAAAGAAAATTACAAAGGTAGAGAAAGAAGGGATAAAAAACTGATAGGATTGTAGTTTTAGAAAATCCAAGGGATTTAAAAAAATAATTTGATAAGGTGGTTGGATATTGTGAAATATATAAAAATCTGCATCTTTTTGCTATATTAGCAGTAAGTGCTTGGAAGGGGAAGCCAGGTACAGTGGCTCCCGTTTACACCTGTAATCCCAGCACTTTGGGAGGTTGAGGAAAGAGAATCGCCTGAGCCTAGGGATTCAAGACTAGCGTGGGCAACTTGGCGAGACCTCATCTCTACAATAAATAAAAAAATTAGCCAGGTGTGGTGGCACGCGCCTGTATTTCCAGCTACTCAGGCGATCGCCTGAGTCCAGCAGGTCAAGGTTGCAGTGACTTTGAGCATGCCATTGCACTCCAGCCTAGGCAACAGAGTGAGACTCCGACTCAAAAATTAAAAAAAGAAATGGAAAGGGAGAAATACTTCATTCATAGTAGTATAAAGCCCCAAAAATACATGTGAGTAAATTTAATAAGAAAGGCGCAGGGCTTTTGTGAAAGTAAGAAGGTCTTATTGAAGGTTATAAAGCAAGTTCTGAACAAATGGAAAGATACATTGTGTTCTAAAAGTTAACATAACAATTTAATTTCCAATTGTTCTCATTAAAGGTGTCTTTTTTTAAAAAATGGAATGAGGGTGACCTTCCTGCTGCCTTTCCTGCTGTGGGAGCTTTTCTATCTTCTTAATAAACTCTTGCTTTCTAAAAATAAATAAACTAAATTTTAAAATGGGATGAAAAATTAGCTTTATTTACTGTAATAAATGCTGAAGAATACCCAAGGAAATATGAAAAAAGAATACTTTAGAGGACATTTGTCTCACGTCAGAAGATACTATAACAGTACTTTTTCTTTTTTTATGATAGAAAAAGAACAAAACATTTACTTATTAGTTTTCCTAATAAATAAAAATTGATTAAGCTCCCCTAATTTGTGTGTGTGTGTGTTTGTCAGAGTCTCACTCTGTCACCCAGGCTTCAGTGAGTGGAGTACAGTGACATCATGATCATGGTTACTGCAGCCTCGACCTGCTGGCTCATGTGATCCTTCTGCCTCAGCCTCCCAATTTGCTGAGACTATGGGTATGTGCCACCATGCTTGGCTAATTTTTAAAAAATTTATTGTAGAGACGAAGTCTTGCCATGTTGCCCAGGCTAGTCTCGAACTTCTGGGCTCAGGCAATCCTCTCTTGCCTTGGGCTCCCAAAGTACTGGCATTGCAGGTATGAGCCACTGCGCCCAGTTGATATTCACTATTTAGGTAGCTGGTTCAATAGAAGTGAAAACCACACTGTCATGTAATACACCCATGTAACTAAACTGCTCGTGGATCCCCTGAAGTTAAACCTTAAAAATAAATAAAAATTTGCCACTGTACTCCAGCCTGGGCGACAGAGTGATACTTCAACTCCCCCCCCCAAAAAAAACTTGTGAATATGGTACCCAATAAGTAATTTTTCAATCCTTGTCCTCCTCCCCATCCCCAGCACTAGGAGTCCCCAGTGTCTGTTCTTATCTTTATATCCATGTATAATACTGGTTTTATTACATCGATATGGTATTGGTAGAAGACTAAGCTGATAAATTAGTGGACCAGAACAGAGAATCCAGAAATGGATCTCAGTATGTAAGGCAATGTAACATATGACCTTAGGTGGTATTTCAGAGGGAAGAATGTATTATTTATTTATTTGTAATTAATTGTATGTATATTGCTTAAATCTCTTTCTTTTTTTTTTTTTAGTTGGAGTCTCACTCTGTCACCCAGGCTGGAGTGCAGTGGCTGCTCCTGGCCACCGCAGCCTCGACCTGCTGGGCTCCGGCGATCCTTCCGCCTCAGCCTTCCGAGTAGCCAGAATTACAGGCGTGCACTACCACGCCCGGCTAATTTTTTGATTTATTGTAGAGATGAGGTCTCGCCTGCCCAGGCGGGTCTCGAACTGGCAGGCTCAGGCAATCCACTCACCTCAGCCTCCCAAAGGCACGGGATTACAGGCTGAGCCACCGAGCCTGGCTTGCTTAAATAATTTTCAAGAGAATTAGACACTCAAGGCAAATAGAGCATAAATATGTCATTAAGGAGGCTAGGACGTGTTGAGATTGGGTGAGGACCTATTCTTTTTAATCGATAGATAAAATTGTATATATTATGTCATGTATAACATGATGTTTTGAAGTATATATACACTGTGGCATCACTAAATCTAGCTAATTAACATGTATTATCTCACAATGTTATGATTTTTCTGGTGAGAGCACTTTATATCCTCTTTCTACATTTTTCAAGGATATAATATATTGTTATTAACTGTAGTGACCATGCTGTACAGTGGAACTCTTGAAGGGAAGATATATTATTGAATGAATGGTATGAGTTATCCAGTTAGAAGATAAAATTGGAGCCCTTGTTTATATATTAAAAAATTAGGTGCGATGACTCATGCCTGAAATCCCAGCATTTTGGGAGGCTGAAGTGAGAAGGCTGCCTGAGCCCAGGGGTTCGAGACCAGTTGGGGCAACTTGGCGAGACCTGGTCTCTAAAATAAATTTTAAAAATTATCCAAGTGTGGTGGTACACACCTGTAGTTCTAGCTACTTGGAAGGCTAAGGTGGAAGGATTGCTTGAGCCTAGCAGGTTAAGGCTGTGGTAGCCATGAGTGTGCCACTGCACTCCTGCCTGGGTGACAGAGTGAGACTCTGACTAAAAAAAAAAAAAAAAAAAAAAAAAAACCAGGTGTGTGACTCATGCCTGTAATCCCAGCACTTTGGGAAGCAGAGGTGAGAGGATTATCTGAGCACAGGGTTTGAGACTACGCTGGGCAATATGGTAAGAATTCGTCTCTACAAAAAATAAAAAAAATTAGCCGGGCATGGTGGCACATGCCAGTAGTTCCAGCTACTTGGAAGGCTGAGGTGGAAGGATTGCTTAAGCCCAGCAAGCAAAAGCTGCAGTGGTTGTGAGTGTGCCACTGCACTCCAGCCTGGGCAAGAATGAGACTCTGACTTAAAAAAAAAAAAAATTCCAGGTTAATTTAATACTTAAATATGAAAGGTAAAACTTGCAAGAAAATCTAGGAGTACATTTTAGGAAGAGAGAAGACCTAACCAACACTGGAAACTCAGAAGCTCTTAAAGAAATAATATACCTCTTTGACTTTTGTATGGCAAAGATACAGTCAGCAAAATCAGTAGACAAATGATGGAACTGGAAAATAATTATTATGGAACAGGGAAGAGAGGGCTCATATATATCGCATACAATGATCCCTTCCAAACTGATAAGAAAAACAAACAAACAAACAAAAAAAGAATTCAAGAAAAGCTCAGAAGAAAAATGAATGAAGGATACAAAAAGGAAGTTTGTAGAAGAGGAAATCTATGGATACAACAAAGACAGGAAAAGGTCCTGAAACTCAATAATAGGGAAATACAGACTGGACCTGGTTGCTCACACCTATAATCCCAGTACTTTGGGAAACCGAGGTGAGAGAATTGCCTGAGCCGATGGGTTTGAGACCAGTCTGGGCAACTTGGCGAGACCTCATCTCTACAATAAATCAAAACATTAGCCGGATGTGATGGCACATGCCTGTAGTTCCAGCTACTTAGAAGGCTGAGGTGGAAGGATCACCTGAGCCAAGTAGGTCAAGGCTGCGGTGGCTGTGAGCTTGCTACTGCCCTCCAGCCTGGGTGACAGAGTGAGACTCCAACTCAAAAAAAAAAAAAAATAGAGAAATACAAATTAAAATAACAATTGGGTATATGTTCCCTTCAGACTGCAAAAGGTAATACCTATTGCTGATGGGCAGAATGGGTATTGCTGGTAGGAAGGTGAATTGTAGCAACCATTTTGGAAAGCAATCTGATAACGATTAGATGCACCAATACCTCTAATCCATCCATCACACATCTGAAACCTACTCCTTAAGAAATGAAAGCCCTGGTATACAAGAGTATGTGTTCAAAGATGTTTATTGCAAGCATTGTTTGTCATGGTAAGAAACCAAAAGCAAAACAGTACTCCTTAACAGAAGATGAGTAAATGAGTGATGGTATTCTTTCAGATCAGTACATATTATACAGCTACTAAAAGGAAATGCTTTAGTGCTAGGCAAGTTACCTTTTATGAGGAGTTGACTGAGGCAAGCAAAATAAGGAAAGTACAAATAATACTCCCTTTTATAAAACAAATAAACAAGATAAAAACCATTGTAAGGGTATATATGCGATTGAGTTATAACTAGTTTTAATTATGTGAACATGGAGGAAATATAGAAGTGACATAATGGTTTGTTAAAATGGATTACTTGTGAATAGAAGGATAGGGAAAGACGGGGAGAGAGTAGCTAGACAGAAATGTAATAGTAAAAAAAGGCCGGGCTCGGTGGCTTAGCCTGTAATCCCAGTGCTTTGGAGGGCCAAGGTGAGTGGATTGCCTGAACCTGCTGGTTCGAGACCCACTCAGGCAACTTGGCGAGACATCATCTCCACAATAAATCAAAAAATAGCCGGGCATGGTAGCGCGTGCCTGTAATTCCGGCTACTCGGAAGGCTGAGGCGGAAGGATCACCGGAGCCCAGTGGGTCAAGGCTGGGGTAGCTGGGAGCGTGCCACTGCACTCCAGTCTGGGTGATGGAGTGAGACTCCAACTCAAAAAAAAAAAAAAAAAAGACTACTAATACTGTCTACTATCCTCTCCAGTAGATGTATGTATGTGTATCAAAAAATCATGAAACAGAGAAGTGTTTCCAAGAGCAATTGTGTGACAGTTTTAAGTACATTGTGAGGTGAGTGGAGAAGAGCTCTCAAACGGGAGTTGTTCCCCAGAGCAAAGTCAGGTTCTGCAGGAGGCTGAATATTTCAGCAGAGGCCTAGGTCTCCTGGGAGCTCATGGCTGGGTTGGGCAGATGGGAAAAGGCCAAAGTGTCAGCCTTTGGATGGCAACAGAGATCAAAATCCAGGGAACAGGGTTGGGGCTCCTAGGTGAAGCCTGGCAGCTGGATCTAGTCACGACTTCAACCGAGGAATTACCTGGATTCTCAAAGATGTCCTGTAGCAAGAGCTCCCTCTTTAGGTTCTTTCTGCCCAAGACCAGAGCCGGTCCCGGGGCTGCTGATCCCTCCATGGAAATGACAGACAGATAGAGCAGGAGAGGAGGTAAGACCAGACAGTGTGGAATATTTGTTTTTGCTCTCACCCACAAGTACATTGTCCAGAAAATACATCTTCAGGAGAAAATATTTTACAAACCAGAATTGAAGGTTATTGAAGTTTTGTTGGTGAACGGTTTAATACAACATTAATTTTCTTTCCTTTCTGTCCCTGCTCTGCTTCCCAGCCGGATGTGTGGAATCTGGTGAAAATGTAACAAATACAACTTACGTTTTCTCCAGGAAGAATCTTAAGAGGTAAGCAGTTGAGGAAATATTTTAAATGTGTTTCTCTTCTTTTTACTTTTGCCAAATAACAGTGTCTTTTTCTAAAACTATAATTAATCTTTTAGGCCTATTGCTCATCTTCCGTGTCCTGGAAAGGCAACACTTGCTGTTCGCTGCTGTCCTGTCTACTTTGAATTGAGGCCGGTGGTAGAAGCAGGTATCCTCAGAGCCACAGAGTTGCATTGCTTTCTCCCTGAGACAGGTCACCAGAGTGGGGTGGTGGTTTGGACTCTGTCTTGTGGGGATAGGTGAATATGTGGATTTGGTTCAGTTTAGTTACTCTTAAAAACTGAAGCAAAGACTGATGCTATCAAAATGTGTGTCAATTTTTTTCATTGTTCAGGATACACCTTGCTTAAAGCAACTTCAAAGGAATTTAAGTTACCAGTTTTGTTTTCCTACTGGTTAGATGTCATTCATTACCAGTTTTCTTTGCAGTAAATTTATGTATGAATTGGAATTTTTGTTTTGTTTTTTGAGTTGAAGTCTCATTCTGTCACCCAGACTGAAGTGTGGTGGATCACGGCCACCACAGCCTTGCCCTGCTGGGCTCAGACAATCCCTCTGCCTCAGCCTTCCAAGTAGCTAGAACCAGAGGTGTGCACCACCACTCCTGGCAAATTTTTTTATTTGTTGTAGAGACGAGATCTAGTCAAGTTTCCCAGGCAGGTCTCAAACCCCTGGGCTTAGGCAGTCCTCTCGCCTCCACCTCCCAAAGTGCTGGGATTATAGGCATGAGCCACCATACCCCACTGGATTTTTGTTTTTAACTTTCTCCTCCATCTGGCTGCTTTCAGGATTTTTCTCTGTATCAGTGACTTTAAGCAATCTGATTACAATTTATCCTAGTGTTGTTTTCTTCATGTTATTGTGTTTAGAGTTCATTCAGCTTCATAGTTCTATGGATGTGTAGTTTTCATTGAATTTGGGGAGTTTGGGCCATTCTTTTTCCAAATATTTGTTCAGTTATCACCTCTCGTGTTCAAGTACTCCAATAATACATGTGTCAGACCATTTGAAGTCATCTCATGGTTTATTAATACTCTGTTTACTTTTTCCCATTTTTTTTATTTTGGTGTTTTATTTTGGAAGTTTCTGTAGCTGTGTTTTGAGTTCACCAGTCTTTTCTTTTATGTGATCTGCCCTTGGTCACATCTAGTATATCTTTCACCTGTGATGTTTTTATTGCTGAAAGTTCAGTTTGGCTCTATCTTAGGTAATCCATGTCTCTACATGCTCCATCTTTCCTCTTGCTTCTTGAGCATATAGAATACACTTATATTAACTCTCTTAATGTCCTTTTGTACAAAAGGCCAGTTTTGATTGATTTTTTCCCCCTCCTTAGTTGGATCATATTTTCCTGCTTTTTTGCATGCCTGGTAATTTTTTATTAGATACCTGACATTGTGTATTTTACCTTAGTGGATGCAAGATATATTTTTATTCTTATAAGTATTCTTGAGGCTTGTTCTTAATTCTCAGTTAAGTTACTGAGAAACACTTTGATTTTGGGGGTCTTGCTTTTAAGTATTGTTAGGCAGCATTTAGTCTAGGGATAAATTTCCCTACTCCTAAGGTAAAGCCTTTTGAGTACTTTAATCAATGCCCTGTGAAATCTGAGGCTCTCTCCTTTGGCTGTGGAGAGCACGCACTGTTTCTGGCCTTATGTGAGCTTCAGGGGTTGTTCTTTCTGATAGTTCTTGCTCTAGCCTCACATGCAGGTACTGGTCAGTACTCAGCTGATGACCCAAGAGGAACCTGAAGATGTCTGCCCTGTAAACTCCAGCTATCTTGGCCGTCCTGGACTCCTAGCTCTTTCTTCTCAACCCGGGAAGTCTGCTGGGCTCTACCTGGGTGCCCCCTACCTTTCCTAGGCCTGCAGACTCACCAGGCACCAAGTTGAGGCAATTGTAGAACCCACCTCATTTGCTTCCCATCTCTCAGGGATCATTGTCCTTCATTGCCTGATGGCTAGTGTATTTTGCCTGGTAATTGTCTTTTTTTTTTCAGGAGGGAGGGTAAATCTGGTTCCTGTTACTCCATGGCTGGAAAGCAGAAGCTGTTTTTACCTTTTTTTTTTTTTTTTTTTTTGAGTTGGAGTCTCACTCTGTCGCCCAGACTGGA
Organism: Carlito syrichta; assembly: GCF_000164805.1. NCBI lineage: Eukaryota > Metazoa > Chordata > Mammalia > Primates > Tarsiidae > Carlito > Carlito syrichta. Next base: position 10,188 of record NW_007215127.1, read on the forward strand.
GTGCAGTGGCCGCTCCTGGCCACCGCAGCCTCGGCCTACTGGGCTCCGGCAATCCTTCCGCCTCAGCCTTCCGAGTAGCCGGAATTACAGGCATGCGCCACCACGCCCAGCTGATTTTTTGATTTATTGTAGAGATGAGGTCTCGCTGCCCAGGCGGGTCTCGAACCCATGGGCTTAGGCAATTCACTCACCTCAGCCTCCCAAAGGCGCGGGATTACAGGCTGAGCCACCGAACCCGGCTTGTTTTTAACTTTTTGATCCTTTATGTGAATGAGTAAACATCACTTGACAAAATGTTTCTGAGTAGCCTGTGTTTTTTGTTATCAGAACGTGACCTCTCAGATTGACTTGCCTCATCCACACATCCTCTTTTCTTCTCTCTTCTTTTTCGGGTCTTGGTGCCCATGATTCTTGGTCTGTGACATACTATCCTCACTGGTTCATGCATGGTTCTCTTTTATCTGTAGATTTATATGTAAAATAATATAAAGAACCAGTTTCTTTTGTAAAGCATGCAGTAAACTAGTTTTTAGTAGTCATGTCATTTAGGACCCCTGAGAGAGGGCTCTTTGGGGGAGTGAGTTATTTGTTTCATTTGTAGCCTTGTTTATGTTTTGCCTTGTCCCTGTTTCCCCCACTGTAGACAGATCGTCCCAGGAGCCAGGGGTGGAGCTGATCAGTCTGCCCTACCGCCTGGTGTTCGCTGTGGCCTCAGAGGACTCGGTGCTTCTGTACGACACCCAGCAGCCCTTCCCTTTTGGTTATGTGTCTAACATACATTACCACACCCTGAGTGACATCTCATGGTGAGTGGCTGGTAAGGAGGGAAAGTGAGTGAAGGAGACTGTGTGTTACCCTGGAATAGACCTGGGGGTAGTAAACATTTCATTACTAGAGATGGCTTTTTTGGCCCTATTCATCAATTTTGGTTTTTGTAAAGAAATCAACATTAAAAGGAAAGCCATTTCTAGCTTGCCACAATACTTGCTTCCTATTTTAACACCAGTGGGTGTTGATGCCATTCAGGTTGCCCTGTGGGATTAACTGAACTCTGATCAACTGAGGGAGGCCCCAGAACTCCTTGGCCATCTAGGGACTTGTGAGGACCTCCTGGAGGAAGCCCTTACCTGCATGACCCCACCTGCCTGCTGTGCCTGCCCTGAGGGTGTCACCTGGCACTCTGCCCTCTGGCTACCTTCTGGTCCCCTGATTCAACCTCACCTACCTGCTGGGCCCAGCATGAGCTTTACCTGGGGCCTGGCTATCTACTTCTTGCTTCTTATAACTTTTTTAAATTTTAATATTTTTTAATCTTGGAGGATAAAAAGGTCATCTCACCTTTATTCAAATGTAAGTTGACAATATGCAGAGACGTTGCCTATTGAGATAGGTTTGGGAATGGAAACTGCGTGAGTAAGGAACTCGCCTAAATCCTTCTCTAGTCTTGTTTTTTTCCCTGACTTTTGCCTTTAGGCAAAGCTTGTTATTTTGCTTGAACTTGATTTTCTAACTAGTAATGAGAGTGGTAAGTGTGGTCCATACACTTTGGTGACGTCTTTAACTTTTCTCCCTGTTTTGGGTACCAAGGTCCAGCGATGGGGCCTTCTTGGCCATTTCTTCCACGGATGGTTATTGTTCATTTGTGACATTTGAGAAAGATGAACTTGGAATTCCTCTGAAAGAGAAGCCAGTTTTGAGCATGAGAACTCCTGATACAACAAAGAAAACTAAGAGTCAGACGCACCAAGGGTCTTCGCCAGGACCCAGACTGGTAGAGGGAACACCCACCAGCAGAACCCAAGACCCTAGCAGTCCCTGTACAACCCCCCCTCAGGCCAGACAGTCTCCAGCCCCAGCAGCAATCAAGGACACTCCCTCAATCCCTCCTGGTATCAAAAGCTCCTTGCCTGGGCCTTCAGAGGAGAAGACCTTGCAACCCAGTAGTCAAAACATGAAAGCCCACCCATCCCGGAGGGTAACTTTGAACACATTGCAAGCTTGGAGCAAGACAACACCCCGGTAAGAACTTCTGGTGGAATAACAACTTGTCATTGCAAAATGAAAAATGAAATACAAACTGATCACCTGTTACGGATGAAATTCCTTGTAGTAAATACTTTATACCAATATGCTGCTGTAGAAATTGCTTATCATCAAATTCGAGAATGCCATTTCTAGCATATAGGCCTCTGTTGGTTCCTTCATTTCCTGTCTGCCAGATAAAGCCCAGGCTGCCATGCATGCACATGGACGTGATTTGGTTGCAGCCTGCTGTCCAGGACTGCGATCACTCGCTCTCCTAAGTTTGAGACCTCAACCTCTAGCCCAGCCCTGAATGTTGTGTTTCCAGAACACACTCTGCCCTTTGAGACCTCTGTGCATTACCTTCCTTGGGGAAGCGCTAGTCATCTGCTTCCTTTGGTGACATTAGCATCTTCCTGAAAGGCTCATTTGAATGACCTTTCCCTGTTCCTGGTCTTTGGGGCTCTTCAGCCCTTTTCTGATCACCACACATCATTTGATAGTGGGTGCTTAGTTGATGCTTCTGTTCTCCTGCTGGAGAAGGAGCCCCTTCGGACAGGAGGTATGTCCCTGTTTTTTACCTATGCTATCTTGCCCAGGACAGTAACAGGTGCTTCCTAGGATATAGAAAATCAGGCCAGGTGCTGTGGCTCAAGCCTGTAATCCCAGCACTTTGGGAGGCCAAGGCAAGAGGATTGCCTGAGTTTAGGGGCTCAAGACCAGGCAACTTGGTGAGACAATAAATAAAAAAATAAGCTGGGCGTGGTAGTACATGCCTATAGTTCCAGCTACTTGGAAGGCTAAGGTGGAAGGATCAGCTGAGCCCAGCAGGTCAAGGCTGCTGTGACCGTGAGTGTGCCACTGCACTCCAGCCTGGGCAACAGAGTAAGACTCTGACTCACAAAAAGAAAAAAAATAAGGAAAATCCAAGGAGGGTCTTCTTGAGACCATGTTTGACTTTTCCAGTATCCTGGCTCAGGAGAAATAGGCATCATGGCCTGGTGATAAATAGTCTCCATGGTGATGCTACAGTTGTTTCTGCCCTATTCATATTAGTCTGTCGGTGTGCATGCCTTTGTCTGCTGCTCCTGCTGTCCTTGAAGCCACTCCCACAGCCTCCTGCCCCCAGGCAGCGTAGCCTGCAGCTTCTTTCCTTCCTTTGTAACTGATGACCACCTATCCTCTCTGACTGTGGATACTTCCTTCTCCACCAGTCCCTCTACCTTCTAACCTTCCAGATAAACAGAACTGGGAGGTGGGCAGGGGAGGGGGATAGAGAAAAAGGGCTGGGGGTGGCAAGTTAGACAGAAGCATCTATGCCTCTTGCGTTTCTGCTGTGTTCACAAGTCTTCGTCAGAAAAATCCATAATACAGTTTAGGTGTACAACTCTTTCTAAATCTCATTTTTTTCCCTGTAGACCAGCAATGTGTTTTTACATTTTCTGTTTGTTTTTAGGTGGGGAAAGGTATTATTTGAACTATTTTTGGTTTTAAATTGTTTTTCCCATCTTGATTTCTTCTAAGCTTTTTGCAGTTGTAAGGATTTTTGTGTTGGTTTTTTTTTTTAGTTAGAGTATCACTCTGTTGCCCAGGCTGGAGGGCAGTGGCATGTTCCCAGCCACCGCAGCCTCAACCTGCTGGTCTCAGCAGGTGATCCTTCTGCCTCAGCCTTCCAAGTAGTTAGAACTATAGGCATGTGCCATTACGCCCGGCTAGTTTTTGGATTTATTGTAGAGATGAGGTCCTGCCAAGTTGCCTAGGCTGGTCTCAAACCCGTGGACTCAGGCAATCCTCTCACCTCGGCCTCCCAAAGTGCTGGAGTATAGGCATGAACCACTGCACCCAGCCTGTAAATTTTTTAAAAACACTAATAGTTGTTGAAAATTAAGACTCTAGATTTTAAAAAATAATTATCTATGTTTGGGCACTTTCCATATATAGAAACCATGTACTGCATCTGATAGCCTTCTACATAAAGCAGCCAGCAGTGTTCAGCAGGCCATAGGTAATTCACAAAACAGGTTTTGAAACTTTTAGATAATCAGTTATGGTTTAAGGTGACCCTTATAGATGTGATGGTTTAACTTAGTACGAGAATGTAATCATTAGTTACTAAACAAGTGGGCACATTATTATTATTATTATTATTTTATTTTATTTTTTTGAGTTGGATTCTCACTCTGTCGCCCAAACTGGAGTGCAGTGGCCGCTCCTGGCCACCGCAGCCTCGACCTGCTGGGCTCCAGCGATCCTTCCGCCTCAGCCTTCCGAGTAGCCGGAATTACAAGCGTGCACTACCACGCCCCGCTGATTTTTTTGATTTATTGTAGAGATGAGGTCTCGCTGCCCAGGCGGGTCTCGAACCTGCGGGCTCAGGCAATCCACTCACCTCAGCCTCCCAAAGGGGCGGGATTACAGGTTGAGCCACCGAGCCCGGCTAAATACTTTGGTAGTTTTGAAACTTATCATACATGAAATAATGCCTATGACACTAATGAGCCATCCACCTCTCTCCTTTTTTTTTTTAATCAAGGAGAATAAACTTAATACCCTTAAAGACAGATACTTCACCGAATTCTGTCCCAACCAGTGTAATTTCAACCCCTTCCACAGAGGAAATTCAATCAGGTAGGTGATATTGTTTCTGGTTTAATATAATGAAGGATAGAGTACACTTTCATTTGTTCTTTTTAAATCTTAAGTCAGTTTGCAGAAAGCAAGGATGCATCTTATTAGAGCCACTGGATGCTTGTTTGAGTTCTCAGCAGGGAGACCAACTTGGCAGTGAAAGCATCCCTGTGAGCTAGAGAGTGGGCTCAGGAGGAGATGGCTGAGTTTAGGTTTCTCAGCCTGGTGACTTGACATTTTGGGCTGGATAATGCTTTATTGTGGGGGCTGTCCTATCTATTGTAGGATGTTTAGTAGCATTCCTGGATGCCAGGGGCATTCTAAAATGTCACCAGACATTTCCTACTATCCCTTGAGAGGCAGAATCGTCCCTGGATGAAAACCCCTGGTATAGATACTTTGCTTCTATCAGTGTAGGGTCTCACCAGGCAGTTCAGTTCCTTGTCTTGGCTCTGTATTTTATAAACATTTACATGCCAACCTCTGTTTGCTATTTCAGAGATGCCTGGAGACTCTCAGAGCAGTCCTCCAGAGCTGAAACGGCCCCGAATGGATGAAAACAAAGGAAACGCTGAAAGTTTGGACCCTTGATGGCACCTCACCTTCTCCTCAAAGGCCTGACAGACCTGTGTGCACAGGGGAAGCAGAGGGACTCAATACTCCCAAGGCCAGTGTCATCAATGGCGTGGAAAAGATGCTCTAAATTGACTTCTGTAACAGACGTTACATGTGTACTGATTTTTCTCCAGAAATATGGGTGCTGTTGTGTTCAGTATCCATTTTTAGCTTGGGGATGTGAACATTTTAACAGACTGAGTCTTCTTTTTGATGAATTTCTGAGAGTTGGAGTAATTCAGCATTATCTAGTTTGAAAAGCAATAAATCCTCACTTGAATTCTTAGGAAAGTGTGAATGCTTTATGGATGAACTCCTTTGAAAGTCAGCATTAGAAAGGAGTAAGTTCTGTTGAACTTTAGAATATGCAAATTGATTATTAGATTTAGCTTCTAACTAGCTGATTAATTAAACTGTAAAAGTTGTTATATTTGTTTCCTGATGTTTTTTTTTTTGAGTCAGAGTCCCAGGCTAGAGTGCAATGGCACACTCACGGCTACTGCAACCTCGACCTGCTGGACTCAGGCTATCCTTCCGCCTCAGCCTTCCAAGTAGCTGGAACTACAGGCTCACGCTACCACGCCTGGCTTATTTTTTGATTTATGGTAGAGACAAGGTCTCATCAAGTTTCCCAGGCTGGTCTCAAACCCCTGAACTTAGGCAGTACTCTTGCCTTGGCCTCCCAAAGTGCTGGGATTACAGGCCACCACACCCGGCCTACAGTTTTCTGATTTTAAAGGTAATAGTGCTTATTCTGGAAAGTGAGTAAATTATAGTGAGTAAAGAAACTGGGGACTGGAATCACCCAGAATTAGCACCAGAAGTAACCCTCATGAATACTGTAGTGTATTTCATATTAGCATTCTATGGATTTTTTTTTTTGAGTTGGCGTCTCACTCTGTTGCCCAGACTGGAGTGCAGTGGCACACTCCTGGCCACTGCAGCCTCGACCTGCTGGGCTCCGGCGATCCTTCCGCCTCAGCCTTCCAAGCAACTGGAACTACAGGCATGCGCTTCCACGCCCGGCTAGTTTTTTATTTATTGTAGAGATGAGGTCTTGCCAAGTTGCCCAGGCGGGTCTCGAATCCACGGGCTCTAGCAATCCACTCACCTCAGCCTCCCAAGGCGCAGGATTACAGGCTGAGCCA
>NW_007215127.1:16932-28394 GCF_000164805.1 Carlito syrichta
AAAAAAAAAAAAAAAAAAGGGATTTGAGATTTAACTTCAGATACGAATTGGTACCCAAATAGATTAACTTTTGCGATTGGCTTTTCAAAGTAAAAAAAGGTAACTTTACTTAGCAATTCGTGTCTCTACCTTTGCTTTCTCGGGCCCCGGGATGATCACATACTCTCTTTATCCCTTGGGAGTAAGCAGGAGAATGTGGGCCGACAGCATGGAACGATAACATTGCAGAAGGCAGCAAGCACACACATCTGGAGCCTTTTATTAGCTAGGGAGAACCCAGGTGGTGTGGCTGAGCGGGGGTGAGTGGTCCTGTGTGGTTGAATCCATCTGAGAAGCTAGTGCTGCTGTATCCTCTTCAGAGGAGTTGTTACATTTGAATTTCATAATGTGTGATGCTGTCACTTTGAATGTGGTGTGCAGATGAAGGAAGTAAATCCAGGGCTTTCTTCTCAGTCGGAAACATCAGGGAGTGGAAGAGTTTGGGACTTGCAGTTAAGTCTGCTGGAACTCGGACTAGGAGTGGAGGGATGTGCTCTAGCTCAGGTCAACACAAGAAGGGACTTGAAAGAAGTGTCTCTTTGCTGCTTAATTCACAGCCTGGTAAGACACAAGAGTCTGCCTTCCTTTTAGATGGGAAGACAGTAAGCTAGAGATACTTATAATGTAAAGAATTGAAAGGTAAGGCTGAGTGCAATGACTCATGCCTATAATCCCAGCACTTTGGGAGGCCGAGGTAAGAGGATTGCCTGAGCCCACGGGTTTGAGAGCAGCCTGGGCAACTTGGCAAGACCTCATTTCTACAATAGATGAAAAAATTAGCCAGGTGTGGTGGTACACACCTGTAGTTCCAGCTACTTGGGAGGCTGATGCGGAAGGATTGCCCATCCCAACAGGTCGAGGCAGTGGGTGCACTGCACTCTAGCCTGGGTGACAGAGTGAGATTCTGACTCAAAAAATAAAATAAAAAAGAAAGGTGAACACATGCATACTAGTTATAATGCAGACATGGGTCACATTCACAATGAAAAGATTGAAAACATCAAATGGTATGTTTTGACCAGTGGTTCTCAACTGTAGCTGCACATTGAAATCACCCCAAGAGCTGACATATATACCCATGCTTGGGTCCCCACTCCAGCCTCCCTAATTAGTCTGGGGTGTGATCTGAAAATGAAGATCTTTTAAAGATTCTCGAACAATTTTGATGCATACTGAGACTGAGAGAAATCATAAGAGAAAAAGTTTTTCCTGGATGTGGCCTGTTCTGGTTAGGTGCATTTCCACTGAAAGCTTTTTCTTGATGATCTCTGCCCTATCACCTGTGCTGTTGGACTGAAGAACAATGTGCAGGAGGTGCCATCAGCTCTTCTGATAGTTTTAAACATCATGCTGGCATAAGGTAAGGTTTGTAGTTGTTGATATATAGTTTTTTTATTTATTGTAGAAATGATGTCTTGCCAAGTTGCCCAGGGTGGTCTCGAACCCGCGGGCTCAGGTAGTCCTCTCACCTTGGTCTCCCAAAGTACGGGGATTATAGGTGTGAGCCATCACGCCCAGCCTCACCTTTCAATTCTGGTGTGAGAGAGTATGTGTGTATGTGCAACAGAGAAAGGCCTTGGACCAGTTACTTCATTGATCTTACTTGAAGAAGTCTCTTTACAGCTCTAAAAGCTTGGACTTTGGAAGGAGAGGTAAATAAGAGAGAATTTAGGGGGGTCATCGGTGTAGAAATAAACGGAATTAAAACGACTGGAAGATAAACCACATCACATTTCTCTTCCTTTGAAGTAAACTCTTGTGTTCACGCATGAATTCTCAGTGGCCACTGGAGGTCACTGTCCCCACTGAATCTGCCTAGCACTTGTGCTTCCTAGGCTTGAAGGCTCTGTCCCTCAGCCCTGCCTCCTCTGATCCATGGCCCTGTCCTGTCTTAGGAGCAGGCTTGGCCGGAGTGGCCTTAGATACTGGCTTCAGCCCCTGGTGGCCAGACCTAGAGTAGAGCATTGTTCAGTAAATACAGGTGTGAGAGGGAGGATTGCTACAGTAATATGTGAATCGTCATCCATGTGTTCATTCATTCATTCATTTAAGAAATGTTTATCAAACACTGTCTAGGTACTGCAGGACACACCAGGGAACAAGCCAGACAAATTGCTGTCCTCATGGAGTTTATGTTCTGATTTGGGGAGACCAACAAAAACATAAATGCATATTAGAAGGCGAATATGGGAAAAACCAACTGATGAGGGATCTTAGGAGTGCTGGGTTGGAGAGAGTGGGCTGCAGCTTAAAGCGAGGATGACCTTATTAAGGTCAACAGAACACAGGAGTGGGGTGGGGAAGAAAGTAATCCGACCAGGTATTCTATGTTTTTTGAGGAGCAGGACTTCTTTGTCATCTTGGGTACCCAATGTATTCTCTGTACAGGCTGTGTGTTTTGGGATCCCCAGCGCCTCCCTACTTGTGAAACCCCAGTGAGCTAGAGTTGCCTTGTCAGCCACTCAACCTCCCTTCCCTCCTCCCACTCACCTCTGGGTGAGTGAACTTGACACCTAACAGACTGAGTACTTGCACAAGCCACTAGGGGGTAATATTGCTAGTCCTTCACTTCCCTGTTCCTGTTACCCCCCACTCCCCCCCAGCTCTTGCTTGCCCCCAAAAAACCCCCAAAGAGACAGGGACACTGTCTCCTTCCAGGACTCAGAGACCTGGAAGGGGAGGGGCTGACCCAGCACTCACCCCACCCCACCCCTGCATTTCTCCTCAAACCTGCCAGGGGCTCTGACCACCAACGGAGACCCACAGTTATCTCAAAGAAATAACCCGTGATTGCACTTGAAATGCCTTTTGCAGGGAATGTTCTATGACAGAAGGAAGCATCAAGTCGTTTTGAGTATTCAGAAAAGAGGACCAGTGTATTAACCCCACATCATCATTGCTAAGCATTTGTTACCGAATCTTTTAAAAAGGCAATGCTTGTTGCTTTACATTTCTCAGAGCCAAAACTTGAGGAAAAACCAGGACTCTACAGGGAACCCAAATTAGTGGAAATATTTTTCTCTCCATGCTGATATATATATATGTATTTTGAGTTGCAGTCTCACTGTTGTCCAGGCTGTAGTGCAATGGTATGATCACGGCTCCCTGTAGCCTCAACCTCCTGGGCCCAGGAGATCCTCCCCCTTTAGCCTGCTGAGTAGCTGGGACAACAGGCATGCACCATCATGTCTGGCTAATTTTTTCACTTTTTGTAGAAATGAGGTCTTGCTATGTTGCCCGGGCTGGTTTCAAACTCCTGGACTCAAGCAGTCTACTCACCTCGGCCTCCCAAAGTAGTGTAATTACAGGTGTGAGCCACTACGCCTGGCCTGTTCTTTAGATTTCTACAGAATCCTCAACACTCAAGATGGCCTTAGATATGAACCAACTCTTAACCTTGATGTCTCTGGGCCTCTGGTCTGCCATGCTGCCATACTGGGTAGGTAGCCTGTTTTCCCCCTCTTGGTCCACACCCTCCCCATGCAAAAACTGCGTTATTTTATTTGAGACAAAGTCTCTGTCGCCCAGGCTGGAGGGCACAATCACAACAATCACAGCTCATGGCAGGCAGCCTCAACCTGGGCTCAGGCGATCCTTCTGCCTCAGCATCCTGAGTAGCTAGGACTATAGGTGTGTACCACCACACATTGCTAAATTTTTTTTTTTTTTTTGGAGTTGGAGTCTCACTCTATTGCCCAGACTGGAGTGCCGTGGCTGCTCCCGGCCACCGCAGCCTTGACCTGCTGGGCTCCGGCGATCCTTCCGCCTCAGCCTTCCAGGCAGCTAGAACTACAGGCGCGCTGCCACGCCCAGCTGGTTTTTTGATTTATTGTAGAGATGAGGTCTCGCTGCCCAGGCGGGTCTCGAACCCGCGGGCTCAGGCAATCCACTCACCTCAGCCTCCCAAAGGTGCAGGATTACAGGCTGAGCCACCGAGCCTGACTTTTTCTTTCTTGTAGAGATGAGACCTCACTATGTTGCCCGAGCTGGTCTTGAACTCCTGGGCTCAAGCAGTTCTCTCACCTCAGCCTCCCAAAGTGCTAGAATTACAGATGTAAGCCACTACACCCGGCCTCAACTTTTTTTTTTTTTTGAGTAGGAATCTCACTCTGTCACCCAGGCTGGAGTGCAGTGGCATGCTCACAGCCATTGCAGTCTTGACCTTCTGGGCTCAGGTGATCCTTCCACCTCAGCCTTCCAAGTAGCTGGAACTACTGGCATGTGCCATCATGCCTGGCTAATTTTTTGATTTATTGTAGAGACGAGGTCTCACCAAGTTGCCCAGGCTGGTCTCCAACCCCTGGGCTCAGGCAATCCTCTTGCCTTCACCTCCTAAAGTGCTGGGATTACAAGTATGAGTCACTGTGCCTGACCTCGGCCTCAACTTCTAAATTGCTCTGTGACTTTGCACATTTTACTTCTCCCTAGGCCTCAATTTCCCAATCTATAAAATGGAGACACTGCATTTGCCTCATATGATGGTTGAAAGAACTAAGTGAGTCACACACCTTCCTCTTAAGCTGAGAGTTCCATTTTCTCATGGGAGACATTTAGTGATTTCTGGGGAGATAATTAAGTATTGCATTAGTCAGGGTTCTCCAAAGAAACAGAGCCGATAGCATGTGTGTGTGTGTGTATATATAGAGAGAGAGATTTATTAAAAGGAATTGGGTCATGCGATGATGGAGGCTCGTGAGTCCATGTCTGCCATATGGTCTGGCAGCCTGGAGTCCAGGAAAGCCAGGGGTGCAGATGAAGTGAAAGGCTGCCTTCTGGAGAGTTCCGTTTTGTTTGGAGAGCTCCAGCTTTTGTTCTAGTCAGGCCTTCAACTGATTGCATGAGGCCCACCTGCATTATGTTAGGCAATCTGCTTCCACAGAGTTCTCCGATTTATGTGTTAGTTTCATCCAAAAACATCCTCCAAGTTGACACACAAAATCAGCCACTGACTTGGACCAGGTCTGGGAATTGAGACTGCACGTGGCCTGGCGAGCCGACCAATGGTCTAGACTCTGAACAGCTGGGTTTGGATTCTTAATCCATGGCCAGTTTGGCCCCCGCAGACATTTAGTAACAATCCCTTCTCCAACAAATTTCCCCATCTACAAAATGAAAACACACAATATGCTGAGAAACTCTAAAATTCAAGAGTTATTCAGATTGCTTGAACCCAGGAGTTAGAGACCAGCCCGGGCAACATTGTGAGACATCATTTCTACAAAAAATTAGCTAGGTGTGGTGGCACATGCCTGTAGTCCCAGCTACTTGGGAGGCTGAAGCCGAAGGCTCACCTGAGCCCAGGAGATAGAGATGGCTGTAAGCCAGGAATGTGCTACTGCACTCCAGCCTGGGCGACAGAGTGAGACCCTGACTTTTAAAAAAATGCTAGCCGGGCTTGGCGGCTCAGCCTGTAATCCCGCACCTTTGGGAGGCTGAGGTGAGTGGATTGCCTGAGCCCGCGGGTTCGAGACCTGCCTGGGCAGCAAGACCTCATCTCTACAATAAATCAAAAAATCAGCCGGGCGTGGTAGCGCACGCCTGTAATTCCGGTTACTCGAAAGGCTGAGGCGGAAGAATCGTCAAAGCCCAGCAGGTCGAGGCTGCGGTGGCCGGGAGCAGCCACTGCACTCCAGTCTGGGCGACAGAGTGAGACTCCAACTCAAAAAAAAAAAAATTGCTGTTCATCTTTTCTCATCTGTGAGATAGGATGACAGAGCCCCCGCCTCATGTTCTTGCAGTGTGGATTAAATGAGAAGCTGTGGGTGGAGGACCTGGCACAGATGACCCTGTAGTGAGCCTCAGAATACATCAGCCACTATTGCTCCTCTTCAGAGCTCTATCACCTCTGCCACCCGCCTCTCTATGGGTGCATGGGCTACCAAACCAAGACTGCTGGGCCCCAGCTCCCATTGCTCCTCCCAGTTGGCCTGTGTGTTGTTGGACGCTATCAAATTTGCATCTCAAAAGCTCTTCTTGGGTGCAAGGTATCCCCCTGCAGTCCCAGCTACTCAGGAGGCTGACACAGGAAGATCACTTGAGCCCAGAGCTTCAAAACTGTATTATGACTGAATCTGTGAACAACCACTGCACTCCAGCCAAGGCAGCATAGCAAGACCTCATTTTTTTTTTCTGAGTCGGGGTCTCTGTCACCCAGGCTGGAGTGCAGTGGCACAATCACAGCTCACTGCTGCCTCAACCTCCTGGGCTCAAGTGATCCTCCTGTCTCAGCCTCCTGAGTAGCTAGGACTACAGGTGTGCACCACCACGTACAGCTAATTTGTAGAGATGAAGTCTTATTATGTTGTCCAGACTGGTCTCAAACGCCTAGGGACAAGCAGTCTCCTGCCTCAGCCTCCCAAAGTGCTGGGATTATAGGTATGAGCCACTGTGCCTGGCCAGGACCACATCTCTTAAAAAAGCCCTTCTTGACAATTGGATTCTTGGCCATTGAGAAACAGGTGTTGGCAGAACTCATCATCCCTTTTTGGGATGGTGGAATTTGCACTGTCCATTAACAAAGGAGCAGCTACCCAAGAGGGGTGGGGGGTGGGAGGCTGGAGCACCAAAGGGATGGGAGATGACTCTCGGCCGGAGTCATCCTCCCGCCCTTGGGAGCCTGGCTTTTAAACACCAACCAGAGGAGGCCAGGACAGAGCAGCCTGCGGAGGACCCAACTTGGGCAGGGGAGGAGCTGTGAACCTTTGACAGCCACAGAAACATCAGGTGGCGATGTCATCCTGCAGCTATGACAGGCTGTGTGAGGTTCTCTCCCACCATTGCAAAAAGGCATTGAATGTGGCCAATATTTAGAAACTAACATTTTTTAAAAAGAGTAAGATTCTATCCACCAAGCTGGTGGGAAACAAAATATCAGTGTCCTGGGGCTGCCATGATCAATCTTCAAGAGTGGCTCAAGACAACAGAGATGTTCTCCCAGGTCAGGAGGCTTGTGCACTCTGGAGACTCCAGGGGAGAATCCTTCCTTGCCTCCCCAGGCACCTGCTAGCTTCTGGTGCTCCTCGCTGGTGGCCACATCCTTCCAGTCTCGGCCTCTGTCTTCTGCCTTCTCTTCTGAGGACACTTGCCATTGGTTGTAGGGTCCATCCTCATTCAGGATGGTCTTGTCTTGAGATCTTTCACTAATTACATTTGCAAAGACCCTGTTTCTGAGTTAGGTCACATGCTCAGGTTTTCCGTGGACGTGAACTTGGAGGGACAGATTCAGCCCTCTGCTCTATGCCATGAAACGGGCCTGTGAGGAGGATTGGCTGCACATGGAAAGCGATTTCACAGCACAAGGTGACTAAATGCAAGCCAGGAAGAAACCACCTTAACAGCTGAAATGTGACACCGTCTCCTGAACTGTCTCCAGTCAGCTGGACATGGTCCCTCCCTAGGTTCCTTTGTGTTGATTTGTGCTGGATGGAGGGGAGGAAGTGGCCGTCCCTTTCTCTAGTGAAAGAATGAAAGGACTTGCCGCTTGTCAAGATGGTGAGTGTCCTGGCTTAGCTGTTCCCAACTCAGCTGTAACATGAGAGGTTGGACTGTGTCACTCCAATGGACAGGAAGATGGAGAGCGCATGCGAGAGGTCCCTGGGATGGAAGGGAAGATGAGGGTTGTGAGGTGGTGGTCTCAGTGAAAGAGAAGGGGATTTCTGGGCTTGACTCTGGTCGCTGCCTCCTGCAGCAGGTGGTCCCAAAAGGCCACAATGGAGGGCCAGAGGTCAAGGGAGAGTGGACCTTTTTTTTTTGAGACAGGGTCTCACTCTGTTTCCCAGACTGGAGTACAGTGGCATGATTTTAGCTCAGCACAGTTTTGGCCTTCTGGGCTAAAGTGATCCTTCCACTTCAGCCTCCCAAGTATCTGGGACTAATTTTTAGATTTTTTTTTGTAGAGACAAGGTCTCACCATGTAGCCCAGGCTGGTCTCAAACGGGGCTTAAGTGATTCTCCCACTTTAGCCCCAAATTCCAGGATTACAGATGTGAGCCACCACGCCCGACCAGGGCCTGTTTTTAAAGTGTGTTCACATATATGGCCATATCACCCTGAACACACCCCATCTCATCTGAAAGTGTGTTCACAGAATGCTGACTTAAGGGATGACATTTAAACTACGAGGAGGGGTGAGGTGGACATTTCAGGCAGAGGAAACAGCCAGAAAGGCCCTGAAGTGGGACGACCTGGCCTATATTAGGAACAGACATGGTATGGTTGGAACTCTGTAAATTAGCGGGCAGGTGGTGTGTAAGGAGGGCAGAGGAGAGTCTGCATGCATTCCCAGTGCAGAGGGGAATCCTTATGTGCATGTTAGAAGGAGCTCTCTGGACGCTGTATGAACAGTGAATTGTAGCAGGAACCCCAGGCAGGAGGTTACTGCAATGGTCCAGGCAGAGGGGATGGTCTGGGCCAGATCCTGGCTTGGGGGACATGGGGATGGGCACATTTGAGAGGCGATTTGGAGCTCAAGATGACAAAGTAAGCCAGGCGCGGTGGCTCATGCCTGCAATCCCAGCACTTTAGGAGGTGGGTGCTAGAGGATTGCTTCAGTCTAGGGGTTCGAGACCAGCCTGGGCAACTTGGTAAGACCTCCTCTCTACAATAAATTAAAAAAATTAACTAGGCATGGTGGCACGCACTTGTGGTTCCAGCTACTTGGAAGACTGAGGTGGAAGGATCACCTGAGCCCAGCATGTCAAGGCTGCGGTGGCCGTGAGGGTGCCACTGCACTCCAGCCTGGGTGACAGAGTGAGACTACAACTCAAAAAAAAAAAATGATGACAAAGTACTTGCTAACATGAAATTCCAGAACTCTGCTACTGGGGAGGCTTAAAGGTTTAGAATTTCAGAGCCATAAGCAGCCAGTCCAGTGGGATCACCCATGTCTGCCCAATTTCCCTGAACACCCTTTCCAGGTGAAGAAGGGACTGAGACCCGGGAAGGGTGGTGCTCATGCTGGATTGAGGGGCAGATGCCACACTTGCTTCCAGGGAAGTGGAACCCCAGGGCTGGGCTCTTCCCCACAGTGGGTAGCTCTGCTCACATAATTCACCCTCCTCCCAACACAGCAATGCTGTTCACTCCATTGCTACTTCAGCTCAGTCTCAGATTGAACTCATCCAGCGATGGGAGCTAACCACTTTGTGGGGGTGCCTGCTCCATTCCCACTCAGCCCCTGAAGGCAGTTCTTCTACCTATGAAAGCAAAACCCAGCTCTGGGTGGTACTCTGAGCCGCATGGAACAGCCTGCATTCTCCTCCCTGTATTTAAGATAATACCACCCCTCATTTGGGACTTTCCTTTTCAGGATAAACACTCCTCAGGAAGAGGCTGTACCTCTGAACCTGAAAGTTGCCAAACCACCACTCCTCTCTGCATGCAAGAAACCGCTTCAGCAGCAGAGGAAGCAGCAGCTCCCTGGAGCAGCCTGGCCCAGGTGACAAAACAGGGTCTGTCTGGTCTTGGCTCTGGCTGTGAGTCACTGGCTATTTTTTCTCCTAGGGTCAGAGCTTTGGATTCACCGGGAGCTCCTGTTTCCTGGCAGATGAAGCAGATGGAAGAAACACAGTCTGGCTATCCAGAGGTCTATGCGAAATACAAGGCCCTGCTGGCCAGCTGCCCGAGTTTGGCTGGGTGGGACCAGAAATCACCTCTGGGTGCTCATGGGTCACAGGACAGATGGCGGGTCCTTGCCTTTAGCTTAGAGTTGGCTCTTGTGCATATCAGAGGTGGGTGGTGGGGCAACTGGAGTTTAATTTCCCGTTGCAACCTCGTGTTGTTTCTGTGCTGAACTAAATGAGAGAATTGGACATGGAGGCTGGGCCTATGTGCCTGCAACATGAGTCCTTGGGGGGGGTTGGCATCTCTGGGTCCAGCTCTGTGATGTTGGAAGGGTCAGGACCCGCCCTTCTTCATGGGGTCAACTTTCTGTCCGCTTTAGGCCTTCTGCTGTGGGATAGTTCAGTGGAGGGCCAGGATGACCTCTGCAGAGTCCAGAATGTTCCACGGAGGGCCTCAGCCACAGCTGGATGACAAGAGGGAGATGAGCTCACCAACCCCCGCCTAGCTGAAAGGTGGCAGAAATCCAGCATTAGGTGGAAATTTATTAGGTGTGGGGCCAATTGGACAGTCCCGGGCCACCACTGAACAGCCGAGGCCTAGGACACGTTATGTGACTCTCTGTGGCTTAGCTTCCCATGGGAAAGAGGAGGGTAACCATAGCCCTTGTTTCCTCGGGTTCCGACGGGATGAAAAGAGCGCTGAGCTTTCTACACAGTAAGTGCTTAGTGTGTGTCCCTAGGGTTTTGATTGTAGCTTTGAAAACCCATGATAGGAAACCTAAGCATCATTTCGGTCTGACACCAGTGCAGGGTTTGAAAGCCCTGGGGACAGGCTCGTGGTGTCCCGGCCCAGACCCAGGGCCCCGCCCTTCACCAGGGGCAGAATCTCCAGGGCGCCCGGGAGCCATCCCCTTCCCGCCCTTGTCAGGGTGGGCGCCACCCCCAAATCCGCCACCAGGGGGCGTTTCCAGAGGGGCAGGCGCTCCCGCCTCAGCCGCATTTGTCCATCACCCCCACCCCCGCCTTCAGTCTGTGAACTCACGCAGGGCAGGGACTGGGTCTTTTTCATTCCGGTAATATACTTATAACATAAAATTTGCCGTTTTAACCACATGTAAGTGTACAGCCAGTGACATTACACCAGCGTCCATCTCCAGCTCTGCATCGTCCCAAACAGAAACTCTGAGTAGCTTCCAATTCACCCTCTCCTTGGCCTGGTAACCTCTGTTCTATTCTGTCTCTCTCTCTCTCTCTGATTTTTTTTTTTTTTTTGAGTAGGGGTCTCACTCTGTCCTCCAGGCTGGAATGCAGTGGCACCATCACGGCTCACTGCAACTCGACCTCCTGGTCAGAAGGGATCCACCTCCTCAGCCTTCCAAGTAGCTGAGACTACAGGAGCATGCCACCACGCCTGGCTAATTTTTTAAACTTTTTGTAGAGATGAGATCTCATCGCATTGCCAAGGCTGGTCTCCAATTTCTGACCTCAAGTGATCCTCCTGCCTTGGCCTCCCAAAGTACTGGAATTACAGGCGAGAGCCACCATGCCCAGCCCTATTCTGTCTCTATGAATTTTCCTATTCTAGCTATTTTATGTAAGTGGAATCATATAGCATTTATTCTTTTGTGTTTGGCTTATTTCAGTTAGGTGAATGTTTTCAGGTTGTAGCATTTATCAGAACTTCATTCTTTTTTTTGTGGGGGAGAGAGACAGGCAGAAGGATTGCTTGAGCCCAGGAGTTTGAGACCAGCCAGGCAATATAGCAAGACCTTGTCTTTACAAAAACATTAAAAAAGAATGGAAATAGCCGGGCTCGGTGGCTCAGCCTGTCATCCTGCACCTTTGGGAGGCTGAGGTGAGTGG
>NW_007215127.1:28540-31016 GCF_000164805.1 Carlito syrichta
GTCTGGGCGACAGAGTGAGACTCCAACTCAAAAAAAAAAAAAAAGAATGGAATTTATTTTTATGACCAAGTAATTTTTCTTTATATATATACACCATATGTGTTTATCATTTTTTTGGTTTGTTTTCTTAAAGACAGGTCCTTGCTGTCATCCATGCTGGAATGCAGTGGTACAATCATAGCTCACTGCAGCTTTGAACTCCTGGGCTCAAGCAATTCCTCCCACCTCAGCCTCCTAAGTAGCTGGGACTACAGGCTCACATCACCATGCCTGGTGAATTTTTAAATTTTGTGTAGAGATTGGATCTCGCTATGTAGCCCAGACTGGTCTCAAACTTCTGACCCCAAGTGATTTTCCTACCTCAACCTCCCAAAGTGATGGGGTTACAGGTGTGAGCCACCATGCCCAGCCCATCCATTTGTTGATGGACGCTGGGTTGTTCTTCTTTATTGGTTATTGTGACTAATGCTGCTGTGAACACTGGTGTATATATATTTGCTTAAGTATCTGTTTTCAGTTCTTTGGGATATATTCCTAGGAGTGGAATTGCTGGATCAAATGATGTAAAGGGTTGAATTATGTAGACCCCAAAAGATGTGTCGAGGTCTTAACTGCCAACACCTCAGCCTGAAGTGGTTTTTGGAAATGGGAGGGAGGGAGTCTTTACAGATGTAACCCAGTTTAAATGGGTTCTTTAGGATGCACCCTAAAGTCATAAGACTGGTATCCTTCTAAAAAGGGGAAATTTGGGCACAGATAACCATGCAGGGAGAGACAAGGTAGACACAAAGGGAGGAGGCAGCCAGCCACAAGCCAGGGGACTCAAGACTCCCAGAAGCTGGGAGAGAGGCATGGAACAGACCCTCCTCACAGAAAGAACCAACTCTACTGACACCTTATTTTATTTTTTTTGTCGGGGTCTCCTGTCACCCAGGATGGAGTTCAGTGGCATGATCACAGCTCACTGCAGCCCCAAACTCTTGGAACAAGCAATCCTCCTGCCTCAGGCTCCAAGTAGCTGGGACTACAGTTGTACACCACCACACCTGGTTGATAATTTAAAATTTTTTGTAGAGATGAAGTCTCGCTATTTTGCCCAGGCTAGTCTTGAACTCCTGGGCTCAAGCAATCCTCCCACCTCAGTCTTCCAAAGTGTTGGGATTACAGGTGTGAGCCACCGTGCCTGGCCTTCTGCTGACAACTTGATCTTGGACTTCTGACCTCCAGAACTGGGAAGCAATATATTTCTTTGTCAAAGTCAGTCAGTTTGTGATACTTTTTTTTTCTTTTTTTGAGTCAGAGTCTCACTTTTTTGCCCAGGCTGGAGTGCAGTGGCACGCTCCTGGCCACTGCATCCTTGACCTGCTAGGCTCAGGCTTCACCTCATCCTTCCAACTAGTTGGAACTGTAGGCGTACGCTGCCACTCCTGACTATTGTTTTGATATATAGTAGAGACATGGTCTCACCATGTTGCCCAGGCTGGTCTCGAACCCCTGAACTCAGGCAATCCTCTCGCTTCCACTTCCCAAAGTGCTGGGATTACAGGCGTAAGCTACCATGCTCAGCTGTGGTATTTTGTGATGGCAGCCCTAAGATATGAATACATGTTGTAATTGTGTAGACAGCTTTGTGAGGAAATGCCAGATTGTTTTCCTCCATAGCTACACCATGTTAAATTTCCACCAACAACGTTCAAGTCCCCCAGTTTCTCCATATCCCATTATTTTCCTTAAAAAAGAAAAGAAAAAGCTGGGTTCTGTGGCTCAGCCTGTAATCCCGTGCTTTGGGAGGCTGAGGTGAGTGGATTGCCTGAGCCCGCGGATTCGAGACCCCCGGGCAACTTGGTGAGAACTCATCTCTACAATAAATCAAAAAATTAGCCAGGCATGGTAGCATGTACCTGTAGTTCCAGCTCCATGGAAGGCTGAGACGGAAGGATCGCCGGAGCCCAGCAGGTTGAGGCTGTGGTGGCTGAGAGTGTGCCACTGCACTCCAGTAAAAAAAAAAAAAAAAAAAAAAAGAAAACACATTATAGTTATTCTTGGAAGCAGTGTGGCCTTGATTTGCATTTCCCTAGTGGGTGATGCTGCTGAGCATCTTGTCACGTGCTCATTGGTCGTCTGCATATCTTGTCTTTTCCATCTGAAAATCCCCAGTGCGTTGCGCAATGTCTGGTATGTTTAATAAATGTTTTGATTTATGAATGGATGGAAATCCCTGGGCTTGAACTTCCCCACTGCTTTCATTAAGTGTGGGAGGTACCTTGGGAATGTTCCGGAAGCCCTATCCAGTAGCTTCTCAGTGGGTTTAGAATAAACTCCAGAATTCCTCACACAGTCCTCAGGGTGGCTCCTCCTCCTCATCCCCCATTTCTTTTTTTTTGAGTTGGAGTCTCACTCTGTCGCCCAGACTGGAGTGCAGTGGCCGCTCCCGGCCACCGCAGCCTCGACCTGCTGGGCTCCGGCGATCCTGCTG
>NW_007215127.1:31394-34574 GCF_000164805.1 Carlito syrichta
GCTTTTTTTTTTTTTTAGTAGAAGTTTCATTCTGTGGCAGGATCACAGCTCACTGCAGCCTCAACCTTGTGTTCAGTCGATCCTTCTACCTCAGCCTCCCAAGTAGCTGGTGCTACCCTGCCTGGCTAAATTTTATTTTATAGAGACAAGGTCTCACTATGTTCCCCAGGCTGGTCTTGAACTCCTGGGCTAAGCCTAGCCTCAGCCTCCCAAAGTGCTGATATTACAGGTATGAGTCTTTGCACCTGGCCAGAATGGGGGTGCTCTTGAGACATACACAGGGACAACAGGTGTCCACTGGGACTGTCCTAAGCACACCTCAGTCACACTGGCTTCTGTCTGCCCTCAAGCACCTCAACTCTCTCCTGACACGGGCCCTTTATGCAGGCTGTTTCCTGCATCTGGGTGTCCCCTCTCTCACTTTTCTCCTGCCTAGCTTTTTCTGGCCTTTGGGTATTGGCTTCAGTGTTTTCTTCTAAGGATGTCTCCACTGACCCCTCCCCACCCCCCATCTAGCTGACGCCTGTTGTTCTCTGTGGCAGGTGTGTAGATGGAGGGTTGAGTGAGTAGCCACAGGAAAATGCTAGGAGCTATAAAAATGCATTTTCTCTTTTTCTTTTTCTGTTTCACTCTGTCACCCAGGCTGGAGTGCAGTGGCAGGATCACGGCTCGCTGCAGCCTCAGCCTCCTGGGCTCAGGTGATCCTTCCATCTCGGCCTCCCAAGTAGCCATTTCCTTGTTGACCAGCTTTTGGCAGATACTGTGCAACATGTTGGTTCTATTTCATTTTAAATAAATACTTAGAGTCTAGAGAAAGCAGACAAAACAGTCACATACCACTGTGCCCAGCTAATTTTTTTTCATTTCTTGTATGTTGCTCAGGCTGCTCTCAAACTCCTAGGCTTAAGAAATCCTCCCACCTCAGCCTCCCAAAGTGCTGGAAGTACAAGCATGAGACACGTTGCACCTGGCCTTAAAAACTCCTTTTCATAATAGTTTTTAGAGAAAAATGACCAATGTTTACAATGATCCCAACACATCCTCTGACTGACGGGCAACTGAAGAGACAAATGTTTCTCCTGGTCTAATGTTTTCCAGCTTGCAAGTTCACTCTTCACTGAATGATCTTCAGCCAAGTTTTATCATTTTCCAGCTGTCGTTTGTACAGTCACACGACAATGCCTTTCTTACCTTTATGAGTAATTCGTTCCTTCAACAGCTATTTACTCATTGTCTAGCTTTTGTCAGACACCGTGCAACATGCTGGTCCATTTCATTTTAAATAAATACTTAGAGTCTAGAGTAAGTAAAGGGCATATAATAAGCAAATGGATTTATAATCATAAGCAATGACCAATGCTATGAAGAAAATGATTTATTGTAGAGATGAGGTCTTCCCAAGTTGCCCAGGCTGGTCTCAAACTCCTGGACTCAAGCAATACTCTTGCCTCAGCCTCCCAAATTGCTTGGAATACAGGGTGAACCACCACTGTGCCTGGCAAGAAGTAGTTTTCTTAGAGCCATTTCCACTGCAAGGTGTTCTAAGGTGAAGGTTACATGCATTCAAAACAATGGAAAGAGAAAGAAGAGAATTTTTTCCAGAGCTGGTGATTTGGGGACACAGAAAGGTACAGGTACAGGTTTGGCTATTTCAAAGATCAACCCATAATGGGTTTGTCTGGACCCAGTGCTTTTTTCCTTCTTTCTTTCTTTTTGGGGGATGGGGGGCCGACAAGGTCTTGCTCTGTTGTCTTGCTCTGTTGTCTTGCTCTGTTTCTTTCTTTCTTTCTTTCTTTCTTTCTTTCTTTCTTTCTTTCTTCTCTCCTTCCTTCCTTCCCTCCCTCCCTCCCTCTCTCTCTCTTTCTTCTCTCCTTCCTTCCTTCCCCTCCTTCTCTTTTTTTCTTTCTTTCTTTCTTTCTTCTCTCCTTCCTTCCTTCCCTCCCTCCCTCCTTCTCTCTTTCTTTCTTTCTCTCTCTCTCTCTCTCTTTCTTTCTTGTTGAGACAGGGTCTCATGCTCTTACTATACTGCCCTGGCTGGTCTTGAACATCTGGTCTCAAGTGATCCTCCCACCTCAGACTCCTAAAGTGGTGGGATTATAGGTCTGAGCCATCATGCCAGACTTGGACCCAGAGAGTCTGCGCTTGAAAATTTCTCACTCAAGGAGGCAGTTGTTGGTTATCATCAAGGCCCTGAAGCTGTCCCTGTCCCCACACCCAGTTCTTGCTTCCTCCTTGCCACTAGAGGATAACATAGGAAGTGTTTGGAGCCACAGATGTTGAAGGTTGGCAGGGCATTCAGCGCTGCTCTGGCTAAACTTCAGGTACAGGGGAGGAAACCCATGCCCTAGCCCTGCCAATGTCACCTGAGCCAGGGCCTTCTGTTACCAGCCTCCAGCCTGAGCCTCCAGTCCTGACTCCACACTCTCAGACTAGAGAGAACACTACACCTCCATGCAGTGAGCTGAGACTCAGCAGGGCTATTTATTCAATACAACAGTGCTGATATCTGTTAGTAAGGCACATCAAGGCCATCTGCGGTTTTAACTTGTAATTGGCTTATCTTACCCCTGGATTGCCCCTTCTGGAAGAGTCCACAGTCAAATGCCAGCCAGAGCCTTCGTTTAAGGGAGAGAGGTTTCCGGGAACCAGCCAGGTAGTTCAAGGACCCTCCAAGCCTCAGCAATTTGGAGTAATATACAACCCCAGGCTCTCCCTGAGGCCTCTCAGCGAGTCACTAACACCTTCTAGGTTGTCCTGCTGGGACTTGTGTCTGCACAAAAGCATCCTGCACAGAGCTGGAGCTTGGAACTTTGTTTCTTTTGCCAGACAAACCCAGTTTCCCAGATTCAAAAGTCCATCTCAAAAGAGAGATTGCTTTATCGACTCCATCTTCCACCCTGCCCCTCTACCCTGTCCCCCCATCCTGCCGCAGATTCGGCTTTTTACAGACTTATTTATTTAGTCCACTTAGAAAAACTGTACCTTTAGAGATAAAAAGTGGGGTAAAGAGAGGAAATCACAGTGGGGACACAAAAACCAAAGGCAGCGTGTTAAAAGTCAATAAAACGCCTATTTGAAGGGTCCTTCTTTTGTTCCCTGTAATGGATCATCGGCAGAAACTCCCCTCTCAGCAGCGCTAATGCTCAACAGAAAAAGTGTTTTTACAAGCTGGGGTTGGGG
>NW_007215127.1:34594-35656 GCF_000164805.1 Carlito syrichta
TGGGGGGTGGGGAGAGTGTCCGTTCACAATACATTCCAGAAGGCAGCATGGGTGCCTGGACCTGCCTGTGTATGAGGGTCACAACCGGTGCAGTGGATGTTGCTGGCTCCCCGTTTTCTAGCCTGGAGATTAGAGGTGGGATCGATTGTTGGCGGGTTGGGGCAACTCTTAGAATTTTGAATTTTCTTTTTTTTTCTTTTAAAGGTCACTCTTGGCCGGCCCTGATAGCCCATACCTGTAATTCCAGCATTTTGGGAGGTCAAAGTGGAGGATCATGTGAGGCCAGGAGTTCGAGAACAGCCTGGGCAACATAGCAAGACCTTGTCTCTACAGAAAAATTAAAAAATTAGCCGGGCGTAGTGGTGTTCAACTGTAGTCCCAGTTACTTGGGAGGCTGAGACTGAAGGACTGCCTGAGCCCAGGAGGTAGAGGCTGCAGTGAGCCGTGATCATGCCACTGCACTTTGGCCTGGGTGACAGAGTGAGACCTTGACTCAAAAAGTAAAATAAATAAATAAATAAATAAATAAATAGGTAAAAGTCACTGGAGTTGGGTGTAGTGGCTCACTCTTGTAAACTCAGCATTTTGGGAGGCCAAAGTGCAAGGATTGCTTGAGGCCAGGAGTTCAAGACCATCCTGGGCAACATGGCAATATCCCATTTCAAAAAATAAAAACATGTAGCTGGGCATGGTAGTGCATACCTGTAATTACAGCTACTTGTTGAGGCGGGAGGATCATCTGAACCCAGGAGTTAGAGACTGCAGTGAGCTGTGATCACACCATTGCATTCCAACTTGGGTGACAGAAGAATGCTCAGTTTGCTGGGATATTTACAAGTATGTTTGCTACTAATTTATTTATTTATTTGTAAGAGTCTCACTCTGTTGCCCAGGCTGCAGTGCAGTGGTATGCTTATGGCTACCGCAGCCTTGACCTGCTGGGCTCCGGTGGTCCTTCGGCCTCAGCCTTCCAACCGGAACCACAGCTGTGTGCCACCATGACTGGCTAATTTTTTTTTTTGAGTTGGAGTCTCACTCTGTCGCCCAGACTGGAGTGCAGTG
>NW_007215127.1:36011-66716 GCF_000164805.1 Carlito syrichta
CCGTGCCTGGCTGCCACTAATTTTTAATTTAGGAGGAGCTAGAAGCTAGACCTGAAATGAAGTCTTGTGAAGTGAGTTAATATCGATCTCTCTCCCGGGCAAATGATAATTGACCAAGTAAGTGTCAAGTTGTGGCTTAAAAAAAGGCACCTCACTATATAGGTATTAAAATGAATATCAGATAGCTGAAGGGTTTAAACATAAAAATCAACTATTTAATGTATGTTGCCTCATACTCACAAGGTGGCCACACAACCCCAACATCACATATGTGTTCTATGCATTGTTATAAAGTTGCTAAAATGACTTCCTGAAAGCCTAAACCATGTCTAACTGTATTTCATTGGCCAGAATCTCGTGTAAGGCTGGAAAATATTCATATCTTTATCTGGGTACACTGCTAACCCTGGACAAAACTGGAGTTCCTTGAAGGAAGAAGAAACAGTAGTGAGGATAATAGGCACACAGCTAGTAGCATCTGCTCTGTGACTGACTCATTGGTAAGATGTGAGGGGAAGAAAGAAACTATAAGGCCACTTGGGTTTTAGGCCCAAGGAACTGAGGCTAATGACACCATCTATTGAGTTGGGGAGACACAGGGTTGGGGAATCAATCGTCTCTTAGTTCTCTTTTAGACTGGATGCGATGGCTCTTGCCTATAATCCCAGCATTTTGGGAGGTTGGGGCGGCAGAATTGTTTGAGCCCAGGAGTTTGAGATCAGCCTGGGCAAAATAGCGAGCCCTCATCTCTACAAAAAAAAGAAAAGAAAAGAAGAAAAGAAAAAAGACTGGGTTCGATAGCTCAGCCTATAATCCCAGCAGTTTGGGAGGCTGAGGCAAGTGGATTGCCTGAGGCCGCAGGTTTGAAACCAGCCTGGGCAACTTGGCGAGACCTCGTCTACAATAAATAAAAAATTAGCTGGGTGTGGTGGTGCATGCCTGTAATTCCAGCTACTTGGAAGGCTGAGGCGGAGGGATTGCCGGAGTCCAGCAGGTCAATGCTGGGCTGGCCGTGAGTGTGCCACAGCACTCCAGCTGGGGCGACAGAGTGAGACTCCAACTCAAAAAAAAAAAAATTAGCTAGGCATGGTGGCATGCATATGAGGTCTCAGCTCTTAGGAGGTTGAGATGGCAGGATTGCTGGAACCCAAGGGACTGAGGCTACAGCAAGCTATGATTGCACCTCTGCACTCCAGCCGGGGCAGCAGAGTGGGCCCTGTTTTTTTAAAAAATAAAGCAAACAAAAACCCAAATAAGCCACACCTTTTTTAGTCACATACTGTTCGAGATGCCTATGCTTCCGAAAGTCCAGGACAGAGGCCTGGGTCTGGGAGGCAGGCAGAGCACACAGAGACTGCATACTGTGTCCCCCAGTACTGGAAGAAGTTTTTTTTTTTTTTTGAGTTGGAGTCTCACTCGGTCGCCCAGACTGGAGTGCAGCGGCTGCTCCCAGCCACCGCAGCCTCGACCTGCCGGGCTCCGGCGATCCTTCCGCCTCAGCCTTCCAAGTAGCTGGAACTACAGGCATACGCCACCAGGTCTGCTAATTTTGTGATTTATTGTAGAGATGAGGTCTCACCAAGTTGCCCAGGCTGGTGTCGAACCCTGGGCTCAGGCAATCCTCTCGCCTCAGCCTCCCAAAGTGCTGGGATTATAGGCATGAGCCACAGCGCCTGGCTATTTTTTGTGTTTTATTTTTATAGAGATGAGATCTGGCTCTGTCACCCAGGCTGGAGTGCAGTGGCACAATCATAGCTCATTATAACCTCAAACTCCTGGGCTCAAAGAATTACTCCCATTCATCCTCCTGATACTGCAGGTGTGTGCTGGGGTTTCACTGTATTGCCTGGACTGGCCTTGAAGTCCTGAGCTCAAGCAAGCCTCCTGCTTTCACCTCTCAAAGTGCTGGGATTACAGGTGTGTCATCACCCCTATAATAGCTTTTAATTTCTATCTAGTGAATTAGCACACTCTACTTAACCACTCCTTTCATGATACACACTTGAAGTGTGTTGTTTTGTTTGTTTGTTTGAGTTGCTGTTTTACTCTGTCACCCAGGATAAGAGTGAGTAGCATGCTCACAGCCACTGTAGCCTCTACCTGCTGGGCTCAGGTGATCCTTCTGCCTCAGTCTTCTGAGTATCTGGAACTACAGGTGTACACCAACACGTCTGGCTATTTTTTGGATTTACTGTAGAGATGAGGTCTCGCCAAGTTGTCCCGGCTAGTCTCAAACTCCTGGACTCAGGCAAACCTTTCACCTCTGCTTCTCAAAGTGCTGGGATTACAGGTGCAAGCCACCATGTCTGGCTTCTGAATTTCTTTGAATATTTGCATTTGTATCTTTTCCCTTTCTTTTCATTTGTTCTTTCTTTTCTTATTTGTTCATCCGAGCTCCTGTATATATAATTTTTTTTTCAGTTTATAGTTACCTTTTGATTTTTAAGTGGTTTTTCTCGCCAACTTTAAATTCTATATTTATTACATAGTTAAATTTGATTTTTTTTCTTTCAACTTAGAAAGGCCTTCATCACCCCAAGATTATAAAAATATTCATTCCTTTTCTTCTGGTTTTTATAGTTTCTGTTTAAGGTTAAATCTTTGATCTATATGGAATTATTTAGGTGTCAGAAGTAAGGTGAAAGCCAAGCTTTATTTTCCCAAGGGCTA
This sequence comes from Carlito syrichta, assembly GCF_000164805.1. NCBI lineage: Eukaryota > Metazoa > Chordata > Mammalia > Primates > Tarsiidae > Carlito > Carlito syrichta. The sequence continues at coordinate 38,682 of NW_007215127.1, forward strand.
GCCCCAGCTATTTCAACACCATCTCTTGAGCAATTTATCTTTCCCTAATTAATTTAATATGCCACTTTTCTTACTTAGCACATTTTCCAGATATTGCTGACTCTATTTCTGTATTCTATGTTTTGATCCATTAATCTACCCACACGTTTGTTTACTGCTGTGCCAGTACCATACTGTTTTAATTACTGTAGCTCTGAGTATCAGTTAGGATACCTTTCTGTTGCCAGTGACAGAAAATGTATCTCAAACTGGTTTAAGCAAAATAAGTAAATGAAAAGACTGGGGAGTACTAAAAGACACCAGGGTTCCCAACCTAGGTCAGAGCTGCCAGGCCTGTCTCTTTCCAGGTTCAAGTCCAGCTGCCTCTCCCTGGCCGCTGCCTGAGCCCCTCTCACTTTTTTTTTTTTTTTTTTTGAGTTGGAGTCTCACTCTATCACACAGACTAGAGTGTGGTGGCCGCTCCAAGCCACCGCAGCCTCGACCTGCTGGGCTCCAGCGATCCTTCCACATCAGCCTTCCAAGTAGCTGGAACTACAAGCGTGCGCTACCACGCCCGGCTCATTTTTTGATTTATTGTAGAGATGAGGTCTCGCCAAGTTGCCCAGGTGGATCTCAAACCCGTGGGCTCAGGCAATCCACTCACCTCAGCCTCCCAAGGCACGGGATTACAGGCTGAGCCACCAAGCCCGGCTCCCCACTGACTCTTATTGGCATTGATGGAGTTACAGGCACCTCCCCAGGTAAGCCTGAGTCCATGCTGGGGTGGAGTCAACTTCACCCAGAGTACTTGGGCTGAGAGCAGAGAATGTGGTGCCACAAAGGAAGAGTGGATGCGTCACGGGTTAGAAGGGTGAGGGTGAGTGGGGGCTGGGCTATGAGAACAAGTGACATCACCCGTACGTGAGCTGCTGTTGGTACCCTGAAGTTCTGTGTCCTCTTGCTTTCCTTCATTTTCAGAAATTCCCTAGCTGGTCTCATGTGCTAATTTCATTTAATTTCTTTCTTTTTAGAGACAAGTCTCACTATGTTGATCAGGCTGGTCACGAACCTCTGGGCTCAAGTGATCCTCTTACCTTGGCCTCCCAAAGTGCTGGGATTACAGGCATGAGCTCTTGTGCCCGGCCTTATGCATTAATTCTTAACAGTTAAATTCAAAAATAACTTTTTCAAGTTAAAAAAAAGTTAAAGCTTTTATTAAATTGCATTGAATTTATAGATTGATCTTGGGGAAAAGGACATCTTTGCCATATTAAGTGTATTGAGTCATCTTATCCAAACAGATGGGATAATTCTCTATTTCCTCAAGTCTTCCTTAATTTCTCTCAGGAGAGTTTAAATGCTTTCATATAGGTCCTCATGTCTTTCAAGTTTATTACTTGGACTTTTTAAAATTAATATGCTTTTAAAAAATAGTTTTAGGTTTACAGAAAAATTGGGCAGAAAGTACAAAGTTTTCAGGTACCTTCTCATTCCCTCCATGGCGGATCTTCTCCCATTGTTAACGTCTTGCACAACTGTGCTCCATTTGTTGCAACTGAGGAACCAATACGGATACGTTATTAATTAAAGTCTTTACAATTTGTTACAGTTGTAATATAACATGGATACATTATTGTTATCTCTAGTTTACATCAGGGTTCATTCTTTCATTCTTTGGGTTGTACATCCTGAGTTGTTTTTTTTTTTTTTTTTTTTTAAGTCAGAGTCTCACTAGTTCCCCCTGCCACCTCCCAGGCTGGAATGCGAAAACTACCACGGCCTCAACCTGCTGAGCTCAGGGGATCCTTCTGCCTCAGCCTTCCAAGTAGCTGGAACTGCAGGCATGTGCCATCACAACCAGCTAATTTTTTGATTTACGGTAGAGATGAGGTCTCGTCAAGTTGCCCAGGCTAGTCTCGAATCCCCAGGCTTAAGCACTCCTCTCACCTTGGCCTCCAAAAGTGCTGGGATTTACCAGCGTGAGCCGCCGTGCCCGGCCATTCTGAGTTTTGACACACGTATAAGGTCATGTAGCTACCATTGTGGGATCACATAGAGTAGTTTCACTGCCCTGAACATCCCAGGGTTTACTTATTCATCCCTCCCTGCCTTCCTTCCCCCTAAGTCCCTGTCAACTACTGATCTCTTACTGTCTCCACATTTTTCCAGAATGTCACATAGCTGGAATCACACAGTATATAACTTTTCAGATTAGCTTCTTTCATTTAGCAATATGTAAGTTTCCTCCCTTTTTGTGGTTTCATAGGTCATTTCTTTTTAATGCCGAATAACTTTCCATTGTATGGATGTACTATAGTTTTTTTTAATCCATTCCTTGGGATTTGAAAATATAGTTTAGTTTGATATTATAAAGAAAAAATATATATTATTTTGAGACAGGGTCTCACGCTGTCACCAGGCTGGAGTGCGATAATGTGATCATAACTCACTGTAACCTCAAACTCCTGGACTCAAGCGATCCTCCCACTTTAGCCTCCTGAGTAGCCCAGCTTTTGTTGTTGTTGTTGACAGGGTTTTGCTATGCTGCCCAGGCTGGAAAGTATTTTTCTTTCTTTCTTTTTTTTGAGTTGGAGTCTCACTCTGTCACCCAGACTGAAGTGCAGTGGCCGCTCCCGGCCACCGAAGTCTCGACTTGCTGGGCTCTGGCGATCCTTCCGCCTCAGCCTTCTAAGTAGCTGGAACTATAGATGCGCGCTACCACACCCAGCTAATTTTTTGATTTATTGTAGAGATGAGATCTCTCCAAGTTGCCCAGGCGGGTCTCGAGCCCACGGGCTCAGGCAATCCACTCACCTCAGCCTCCCAAAGCGCGGGATTACAGGCTGAGCCACTGAGCCCAGCTTGAAAATACTTTTCAATAATGGTTTTTAAATTGCTATGCCAGTTGTTTACTATTATGTCTTAACTCCAAACTCATTCTTCTATAGTTTTTTGAGGTTGAGGCTGGGACTCTAGAAACAACATTTCTCTTCTGAAAACTGACTGCACCTTGTGTTCTGCCAACATAGTTGAAGGAGACTGTGAGTCTGGAGGAGGTGGTTGAGCTGGTCCTCATGCCCTGAGCCAGCCTCTTCGTGTCCTTCAGGTACCTGCCGGATGTCACCATCCTCTGAGGTCTGACTCCCAGCTCCACAAACCTGTCCTTAGAGCTTCTAGACGTCCTAGCCTCTTCCTTTGCTTGCCCAACCCTTCGGTGACATTTGCTTCCTGCAAATGTTTTCTCTGTGCTACCCCAGCATCCTGGTATGAGTTTCCTGTGGCTGCTATAACAAATCATCCAAAGTAGTGGCTTAAAATAACACACATTTATTATACTGCAGTTATCTTCTAGAGGTTAGAAGTTCAACATATCTCACTAGGCTCCAATCAAGGTGCTGGCAGGGCTGTGCTTTTTTCTGGAGGCTCTAGGAGAGGATATTTTCCAGTTCACTTGCACTCCTTGGCTCATGGCCCCTCCTTCATCTTCAAAGTCAGTCACACTGGCCCAAGGCCTTCTTATCTGCCATCTCTGGTTGTCTGCTCCTGCCTCCTTCCTCCACTTATAAGAATACTTGTGATGTCACTGGGCCTACCTGGATAATCTGGGAGTATCTCCTTCTTTTAAGGCCACCAGATTAGCAGCCATAGCTCCACCTGCAACCTCAGCTCCCCTTACAACGTAACCTCATGAATGTATGGGATGTGGGCGGTCCCAGGTGGGCATCTTTGGGGGGGGTCTTTCTTTTTGCCCACTACAGTCTCCTTTTCACTTCTCCAATTTTTTCTTAACCAATTCCTTCTGTTAACTCCTTCCTCTCATAATAACTGGCCCAGATAGTTTTTCTAACTGGGTCTTGTGTGATCTTGATGCTATGGCTACTGCTTGTTACAGGAAAGATTTGAGGCCATCTCTCTCTCTCGTCTATCAATCTTCTACTTATCTATCATCTGTCTAGCAATCATCTGTAAATCAATCATGTATCTATTATTTATCTATCAATCATCTATTTATCTATCATTTATCATCTATCCATTTATCTATCATCTATCTAGCTATTTATCTATCTACCTATTATCTATCTGTTTGTCTATCATTTGTCTAGCTATCTATCATATATCTAGCTACTTATCTATTATCTATCATCTAGTTATTTATCTATCATAAATCTATCATCTATTTATCTGTCATGTCTTCCTTTCTCTCTCTCTTTCTAACCAGTCATCAAATTGAATGAGATTTTCCAGAGGAAAAAAATATAAATTTCCTCCTATATTCAACCATTTATTTATCTTACTGATTCTCTTGTTCAATGTCATGGTCCAATGCTTCCAGAATAATGTTCAGTTAGGGGAGATAGGTGCCTTTGTTTTGTTTCTAATATGTGTGTAACATGCCCACACATGTGCATAAAATGTATTATCATTTAAAATAAATCTTGGCCGGGCTTGGTGGCTCAGCCTGTAATCCCAGCAGTTTGGGAGGCCGAGGCGAGTAGATTACCTGTGCCTGTGGGTTCAAGACTAGCCTGGGCAGCATGGTGAGACCTTGTTTCTACAATAAATCAAAAAATTAGCCAGGCATGGTAGTATGTGCCTGTAGTTCTGGTTACTTGGAAGGTTGAGGTGGAAGGATCGTCAAAGCCAAGCAGGCTGACACTGGGGTGGGCGTGAGTGTGTGACTGCACTCCAGCCTGGGCGATGGAGTGAGACTCCAGCTCAAAAAAAAAAAAAAAAAAAATCTTAACCTAACTATATTGTCTTTCAAGTATTTTTAAGCATTTTTGCTTTCTACACTTAAATTTTTAACTTTTTAAAATATTTAATGTGTGAGAGGGGACCCCAAAACCCCCAGAATTTATTTATTAAAAATTGTGTATTTAGTCTTACAAGTTTAAACTTCAGTCACCTTCAAAGTACTTTCCATTTTATGCAGTACACCTATCAAGCTGGTTTTTCTACTGCTCAAAACAGTTTTTGAACTCATCAATTTTGATGCCTTTTTAGTGCTTCTGTCACTTTTTGTTGCACCTCTTCCACATCAGCAAAACATTTCCCTTTGAGGATTTTTTTTCATTCAGAGAAACAAACAAAAAAGTTGCTCAGTGTGAGATCAGTTGAATAAGGAGGGGTGGGGCACAGGGGTCATGCCCTTTTTGGTTAAAAACTGCTGAACAGGGAATCCCTTCGGGTCCCCTCCTACTGTGGGAGTTATTCTGTCCTCTCAATAAATCCTGCATTCTAAACAAAACAAAACAAAACAAAACAAAGCTGCTGAACACTCAGTGTGGTGTGGGCAGGTGCATTATCATGGTGGAAGAACCAGTCACCTGGTTGCCACAACTCAGAATGTTTCTTCTTCAAATCATGACACAACCTTCTCAAGCCTTCCAGATAAAAATTTTGATTGACGTTTGATCTGGAGGAACAAATTCCAAGTGTACTACAAGGGGACTGCCCTTCAATAAATAATTCTGGTTTTTTGGGGGTTCTCCCTAATATCCCCATGTTTCAAAATTCAAAAGATACAGCAGTTTATAAGAATAAGAATGTATAATTTAAAAAAAACTTTTCCCAGCCGGGCTCGGTGGCTCAGCCTGTAATCCCACGCCTTTGGGAGGCTGAGGTGAGTGGATTGCCTGAGCCCATGGGTTTGAGACCCACCTGGGCAGCGAGACCTCATCTCTACAATAAATCAAAAAATCAGCCAGGCGTGGTAGTGCATGCCTGTAATTCCAGCTACTTGGAAGGCTGAGGCGGAAGGATCACTGGAGCCCAGCAGGTCGAGGCTGCGGTGACCGGGAGCGGCCACTGCACTCTAGTCTGGGCGACAGAGTGAGACTCCAACTCAAAAAAAAAAAAAATCCTTTTCCCATCCTTGTCCTCTGCTCTCCTTCCCCAGAGGCAACAAAAATTCCCAGGTTCTTGTGTATCTTTCCAGAAATAGTTTATGCAAATACAAACAGAGAGACCTTTTTTTTTTTTTTTGACTTCTTTGTTGTTTTCTTCTTCCAGTTAGAAAAGGCAGAGGAAGTTTATCAAATGTCTCAACATCTCATCTTGTGATGTTCATTTTCCCCCCCTTTGAACTACTGAGTCCTCTGTGGTCTATTTTGAATAAACTCTTTTTTTTTTTTTTTTTAGTCAGCATCTCACTCTATTGTCCTGGCTGGAGTGCAGTGGCATGCTCATGGCTACTGCAGCCTCAACCTGCTGGGCTAAGGTGATCCTTCCACCTCAGTCTTCCAAGTATTACTAGCTGGAACTACAGGTGCATGCCACCACACCTAGCTAATTTAAAAAATTTATTGTAGAGATGAAGTCTTACCAAGTGGTCCAGTCTGGTCTCGAACCCCTGTACTCAGTCATTCCTCTCACTGTAGCCACCCAAAGTTCTGGAATTACAGGTGTGAGCCACTGCACCTGGCTTGAATAAAACTTATTTACATTTATCTTTATGTAATCTATTTGGTATTGTTCTATTAAGCAATATCTATGACTGAGACTGGTCTATTGTTTGAGGTGTGTGTGTGTATGTGTGTGAGAGAGAGAAAGAGAGAGAGAGAGAGAGATGGAGGGAGGGAGGGAGAGAGAGAGAGTTTTTATTTGTTCATTTGTTTGTTTTTGAGTTGGGGGTCTTAATCTGTTGCCCAGGCTGGAGTACAGGGGCACAATCACAGCTTACTGCAGTGCCAATCTCTAAGGCTCAAGCAATCTTTCTGCCTCAGCCTCCACAGTTTCTGGGACTACAGGTATGCACCACCATACCCAGCTTATTATTATTATTATTATTTTCTTTTTTTTTTTTCTTTTTTTTAGAGATGAGGGCTCCTTTGTTGCCCAGGCTAGTCTTGAACTCCTGGGCTCAAGTAGCCCTCCTGCCTTGGCCTCCCAAAGTGCTGAGATTATAGACATGAGCCACTGTACCCAGCCAGAGAGAAGTCTAACTGGCTTTGGTGTCAGTGTCTGTATTAATCAGGATCAACCCAGTGAAACAGAAACCATACTAGGTTTGACGAACAGAAGGGATTTAATACAGGGTTGTGACAGGTATTAATGAACTTGAAGAACACAGAGAGGACATCAAGATAACCCAGAGTTAATGACATCAGGAGTCCACTGCCACCTCTAGGGCTGAAGAAAGAAAGGGACAACCTGGGAGCACAGAGGATCCCATGGAGTTAGCGCTTATACCTCTGAGGAGGGGTGCTATCCGGCTGCTGCTGGCACATCTGAAAGATGGGAGGAAGCTCGTACAGGGCATGATAGAGATCCTGGAGGTTGGGACCAGCTGCACTAAGGCAGCTTGCCTCCTTGTGGTGCCTGCTATTGGAATGTGGATGGGAAAGGGGCCCAGTCCCAGAGTCTGGCTGACTACAGGAGGGTGGTTTTAGAAATGAAGACACATGACCGGGCTCAGTGGCTCAGCCTGTAATCCCACACCTTTGGGAGGCTGAGGTGAGTGGATTGCCTGAGCCTGCGGGTTTGAGACCCACCTGGACAGCGAGACCTCATCTCTACAATAAATCAAAAAATCAGCCGGGTGTGGTAATTCTGGCTACTTGGAAGGCTGAGGCGGAATGATCGCCAGAGCCCAGCAGGTCGAGGCTGCAGTGGCCGGGAGTGGCCACGGCACTCCAGTCTGGGCGATCGAGTGAGACTCCAACTAAAAAAAAAAAAAAAAAATGAAGACACAGCAGGTGAATAGCACACAAAAGATCACGGAAGTTTTCCTTCTTTGAGTAGTTTAAATCACACAGAAAGCTTCTGTTCTTCGAAAACTGGGCAGAATTGCCATCAAACTTTCTGGGCATGAAGCTTTTTCTGGGGATATTTATTAATAACTTTTTCAATTTTTACCAAAATTATTGAGTTAGCCTTTCTGTCTTTTTTCCCATCTCAGCAAGATGTACTTCCCTAGAGGACCATTAGCTAACCTATAGTTGGCTAAATATTGTCTTATAATTATTCTCCTTAGTTAATTCTGATTTTAAGCATTTGAGCTCCCCAAGCCCTGCCTTTAAAAAAAAAAATGATGAAGCTAGTTTCTGGCCTTTCTGTTTTATTTTTAAAAATGAATGAAATCTTGAATTTATTGTCCATTCTTCTGTTTTTTTCCCTCCTCTGTTTTAAGTTTTGTATTAATTTTTCTAAGGTCTTCCCCTCCCCCAGAATGCTTGACTCATTTTTGCAGTCTCTGAAGTGTTTAAGGATATGATTACTATTTTGCCTTCAGCTTTCACCCCGTCCCATGGGGTTTCAATATATAATATCCTCATTATTGTAATTTCCTAGATAGGCTGCAGTTGTAGTTTGATTTCCCCTTTAAAATGAGGAAAAACAAGTTTTTTTTTTACATTTCCGATAGGTTGAGTATTAATTTTTTTGCTTCAACTTTATTATTTTTAGTTTTATTATAGCTTGAGAATGTGGTTTCTATTTCACTTCTCGGAATTTATTGAGGCTTTCTTTGTGATCTGATATATTATAAAATGGTATAAGTCTTCTGTTGTTTTTGAAAAGACAGTGTACTACATTTTTTCCTTCTTTTCAGGACACAGAATTAAATATACATGTACAGTATAAGATCAGCCTTGTTTGTTCTATTATTTAGATCATCAATATATTTTTTTTTACTTGATAGAAGACTGAAAGAAGTGAGTTAAAATATCTCGCTATTAATGTTTCTGTCATTTTTTCCAGTTCATGCAAAACATATTTTTACTGTGGAATATAGAGTTCATTATGATGAAGTGACCCTTATGTACAACTGAGTTTTTCTTGTGTTAGGCTTTTTCTGATATTAATATTATACACTTTCCCTTGCTTTTTAAAAAAATTAGGTACCATTATTTTACCTATCATTTTGTTTAAAATTGACTTTCAGCTCTTCTGAGTCACTTTAAAATGAAGGAAGACATAAATGTAAATGTGTGTACCAAAGAAGTTCTTCATTATAATAAACATTTATCGATTCTGAGTGAAATTACTGAAAGACAAGGTTAAAAAGAATATAACAAAATTAAGTTATGTACTAAAAAAATTAGTCTAACTTCACATTTCTTCTAAGCAATTTTAAATGAAAGAAAAAAAAATGGAACAATGTCTATTGAGGCCTATGTTTGAGGAGTGCAGAATGACCCAATTTTTCATACCCAGCCAATTTGTCACATGTGACAAGTTCACAGAAAGATGTTATCATACAGTCAGGAAATCATGAACTATGGCATTCATTTAGTCTTCCCTGCATTATACTTGACTACAGGTAACATCATAATACATGGTGAAAGACCAAATTGTTTCCCCCTGAGACTGGTTATACCACTTCGGTTCCACATGGTCCTGGAGGTTATAGACATTGAAATAGGCAAGAAAAGCCGGGCTTGGTGAATCAGCCTGTAATCCCACGCCCTTGGGAGGCTGAGGTGAGTGAATTGCCTGAGCCCGCGGGTTCGAGACCCGCCTGGGCAGCGAGACCTCATCTCTACAATAAACCAAAAAGTAGCCAGGCGTGGTAATGCGTGCCTGTAATTCCGGTTACTTGGAAGGCTGAGGCGGAAGGACCACCGGAGCCCAGCAGGTTGAGGCTGCGGTGGCCGGGAGCGGCCACTGCACTCCTATCTAGGCGACAGAGTGAGACTCCAACTCAAAAAAAAAAAAAAGAAAAGAAAAGAAATAGACAAGAAAAAGAAATAAAAGGCATAAACATAATCTATGACACAGTATGGTGATTTGTCTGTATTTTCTAGCATTTTATGTACATTGTAGTAGTTACCAGGGGATGGGAGTGTGAGAGGGATATATTGAAAATAAAATAAAATAAACACATATGTTTATTGCAGTACTATTCACAATAGCAAAAACATGGAACCAATCCAGATGCCCTTTGAAAGTGGTAAAGAAAATGTGGTACATGCATATGATGGGGACATGATTAAACTTGTGGAGGTGGTGGAAAGGTTTGTTATTGTGATTGATCAAACGTAATATATGTGGAATTTCCTTTCTTGTGTTCCTGAGCACTATCTGAATCTTCCCCTTGGCGGTTTTTCTGGCAGGTGGGATGTTAATAGTTTCTGTTCTCTCTTTAGATCAGTGGTTGCTTTAGCATTTGGGAGGAGATTGAGGCTGTGGGTGGCTGTGTTCTGGCAACTCTGGCCCTGTGGCTTCTCTATGAATTTGTTGACTCCATGGGAAACTGGTTGTTCTGTGCATGTGGGGTAACCTTTAGGATTCAGTTTGTTTTGCTGCACTGGAGTGAGACAGTCACTTCAGTGAGAAGTTGAGTTGGAGTGATGCCTTGCCGCCTGGCTTGGAGACTTTTGTTCTGTGTATGAGAACTTATTTTTATCTAACAGTCACCTCTTGTCTGCCACCGTGAAAGAAGTGCGTCTTCAGATCTCCCCAGCTGGGAAAGGAGGATCTCTCTGAGAAGTTGACATTTGAGCTGAAATGGAGGGAAGGAATGAGCCATTTGAAGACCCAGGGGGAGAGGGAACAGGTAAAGAAGCCTTGAGCTGGAAAGCTGATGTTGCTTCTCGAAGAGTCTTTTCTTTCTGCATTACTGATCTGAAGACTGTTTTAAGTGAGCCTATTCATGTCTTTAGCTCTTACAAACCAGGGGTTTTTTAAATTATTATTTATTTATTTATTTAAAATTTTTAGTTGGAGTCTCTCTATTGCCCAGGTTGGAGTGCAGTGGTATACTCAACGGCCACCACAGCCTCAACCTGCTGGGCTTAGGTGATCCTTCCACCCTCAGCCTTCCAAGCAGCTGGAACTACACATGTATGCCACCAGGCCCAGCTAATTTTTCTTTATTGTAGAGACGAGGTCCTGCCGAGTTGCCCCGGGCTGGTCTTGAGCCGCTGGGCTCAGGCAATCCTCTTACTGCTTCCTTCCAAAGTGCTGGGATTACAGGCATGAGCCACTGTGCCCAGCAAACCAGGAATTTTTTTAAGGTTAGGGGAGCTCTTCAGAATGTCCTTCTCTTCCTGTGATAACACTGCTCACAAAGTTGACATCATGTGTTTTCCTGGTGTGTCCTTTCTCACCTACATCTGGCCAATGGTCTTTGAAGTTCATGATGAGGGATTGGGGACTTTCATAATTTCAGACAAAGTAGAGCTTGCTTTCTCACAGAAATTGGCTATCAGCTGTCCCCTTGTCCTTTTGCTCCTGAGTGCACATGTGTGTGCTCCATGCTGGGCCAGCCCAGTCATTGAACTCGGGTTTCTTCAATTTCCCTCCAAGTTGCCGAAAGGCATTAGTGATTTTATAATTTTTGCTGAAGGTTTTGTAGGGAGACAGAGTGCGGATTTACATCTTGTATTCCATTGTAAATAACTGAAAAATTGTCCATAGATGTTCTGCTCTCAGGTGCTCCCTAGTGGGCGCCATCGCTTGGAGCTTTCTTTTCTTCTGGGAGTAGTCAGAGAGGAGCACGGGACTGCCGATATCCCTTCCACCTTGCCTGCTGTTGCCTCCTCCCTCCCAGTAGCAGCCTCAGGCTGGAAGCTCCTTTCTTCCTTCCTGGCCACGGCCTTGGAAAACCATGTACTATTGCATTTGTTAAAAATTGAGGTGAAATGAATGCAAAATATAACCACTTTATAAATTGTGATAAAACAAAATTAACCATTTAAAAGTGTACATTGGTAACAGTACAGTCACAATGTTGTGCAACTATCATATCTAGCTAGATAAAAATAATTTATTATTGAAAAATATTTGGGCTGGGTGTTGGAGGCTCATGACTGTAGTCCCAGCACTTTGGGAAGAGCCCAGGAGTTCAAGACCAGCTTGGGCAACATAGCAAAACCTTGTTTCTAAAGAAATAAGTAAAATATTTTAGTCATTTAAAAATAAAACCCAGCCGGGCTCGGTGGCTCAGCCTGTAATCCCGCGCCTTTGGGAGGCTGAGGTGAGTGGATTGCCTGAACCCGTGGGTTTGAGACCCGCCTGGGCAGCGAGACCTCATCTCTACAATAAATAAAAAAATCAGCTGGGCGAGGTAGTACGCGCCTGTAATTCCAGCTACTTGGAAGGCTGAGGCAGAAGGATCGCCGGAGCCCAGCAGGTCGAGGCTGTGGTGGCCGGGAGCGGCCACTGCACTCCAGTCTGGGCGACAGAGTGAGACACCAACTCAAAATAAAATAAAATAAAATAAAACCCATAATCACTCAGGATTCACTCCCTGTTCCTTGTTCCTCTCCTCCCAGTCCCTGGCAAGCACCAATCTGCCTGGGTTGATGCAGCAGGGGGCACACATAGCACATGGGTTACATCTGCACAGTGGACTATTATTCAGCCACAAAAGGGAAGGAAGCTCTGATACATGCTACAATACAGATGAGTCTTGGAGAGTCATATAAATGATTATGAATAAAATGATTATTGCATCCAAAATTATGCAGTTTCATATAACTGCAACCCTATAACATGTGATCTTTTGTGTCTGGTTTCTTTCATGCAGCCTCATATTTTCTTGGAGTTTCATCCATATTGTACCATGTACCAGAATACAAGTGGCAGTGTATATTCCATTGTATGGATAGAATGCACTGTGTTCATGGGAGTGCGTATCCCATTGTATGCACAGACCACATTGTGTTCATTTATCAGTCTGTTGTCTGTTGATGGACATCTGGGCTGTTTTCACCCTTCGGCTATTGTGGAGAATGCTGCTATGAACATTCACATACAAGTATTTGTTTGAGTCCCTGTTTTCAGTTCTTTTGCATCTGTCCCTAGGAGAGGAATTGCAAGGTCATGATTGCATTTTTGTTAGGCGGATTCTCTACCCTTGGAAATGTGTTGATAAGACCATTCTCTGAGGTGTCCTCAGGTTTCCTATTAATCATTTCACACCTTCTCCATTCACCAGTCCCACCTGCTAGAAGTGCTCCTGTAGAACTAATGGACTTCAAGGTGCCTGTTGTAAAGGGCTTTGCCCTCACACACTGCTCTGGTTTTGCATTAAAATGGAGAGCAAATAAAAGAGGCAAGTTGCTCAGCTGCTGTGGCCTTGGCCAAGGTGAAAAATGAGAGAAATTGAATGAAGCTGCCATTCTTTTTTTTTTTTTGAGTCAGAGTCTCACTGTTGCCCAGGTTGGAATGCAATGGCATGCTCACAGCCCTGTAGCCTCCACCTGCTGGGCTCCGGCGATCCTTCTGCCTCAGCTTTCCAGTAGTAGCTGGATATATAGGCATGAGTCACCATGCCTGGCTAGTTTTTTGCTTTCTTGTAGAGACAAGGTCTCGCTAAGTTGCCCAGTCTGGTCTCGAACCCCTGGGCTCAGACAATCTTCTCGCCTTGGCCTCCCAAAGTGCCAGAATTACAGGTGTGAGCCACCGTGCCTGGTTGAAGCTGTCCTTTTTAGCTGTCATTGGACCCCCTCTGCTGGCTGAGTGAGAGTCATTCCTATGAGACCAGTGACCCAGAGGAGCTGATGGAAGGAGGGTTGGTGCTGTCAGCTGTGTGATTCTAGGGCTTGAACAGAGGAGTCTGATGAGATGTCCCTTGCCAACACTAAGTGTGAGCTTGAGTCTGTGCAGATGATGGAGTCTAGACAGATAGGGTGACCAAAGAGCCTGCTGTTCCTGGGTCCCCAAAGGCTCCTTCTTGTCCTGCTGCCCTCGTTCCTGTGCCCCAGACTCCTTCTCCCAGACAACATGCTCTAGTAAGCAAGGTTAAGTTTGGAGTTAATTTAATCCAACCTCCAAAGGCAGTTTCTGGGCTGAGGCCACTCCCAAGAATGTTTTTTAGCTATGTAGGCTGCCAGGTGGTGCAGGACCCAAGTCCACCTTGGACCCTGTCCCTGGCTGTTCCTTTTGGTGTCCTTTCCTTTCCACCCTCAGATACTTGAGCTTGCAAAGGCATCAGTCTTTTTTCCTTTGTGTGAGTCAAAGCTGGTTTGCGAGTCTTCCAAGGAAAAAACTCTTGCTTCCTGCCATCCCTGCTTCCCCTCCAATTGAAATACAGACCTGTAATTTCCCTGGGGCTGTCCCCAGTCCTGCACATCTAACAGTGAATGACATAGTCATACTCTCTGAACTCAGATCCTGGAGTCAAAGGGGGGACTCAGAAAAATATATATATTCAAATTATTAAAACAATTACACATTCTGAGGAGGACAGGGTGCTGAGATAGAGACTAACAGGGATGTGGGGGCTGTTTGGATAAGAAGGAGCCAGTTATTCCTTCTATACAATCTGGGTTTTATTCCCTTTTCTGGATACTTTTTAAGTTCTTTTTTTCTTTGGGTTCTGAAATTTCATGAGGATATATCTTAGTTCTTAGTGTAAATCACTGATCATTCATTCTCTCTGATGCTTTTTAAGCCCTTTTAATTGGGAAATTCATGTCTCCTTTCCATTCTGGGAAATTTTATTTCACTTTCTTTTTTGAGGGTGGGGGGAGTCAGGGTCTCACTCTGTTGCACAGGCTAGAGTGTAGTGGTATGATCAGGACTTACCACAGCCTTGAATTCCTGGGCCCAGGTGATTCTTCCACCTTAGCTTCCCAAGTAGCTGAGACTACAGGTATGCACCAACATGCCCAGCTAACTTTTTGATTTTTTTTTTTAAATAGAAATGAGATCTCACTACATTGTCCAGACTTGTTGGGAGCCAGCCTTGGAGGTCCACATGATTGACAGGGTCCCGGTGGGCCGAAGACCCCGGGCCACAGGGCGAGCCAGGGAAGCTGAGGCCCTTCTGTCTTCCACCTTTGCTGTTTGATACGGCTGAAGAAATTCTGTGCAGTCGTGGAGATGTTATTTTTCAATGATTTGAAGATTACTGGAAGTAAGCATAATAATAACAAAATTATTACTCCACAAATTCCCACATTGATTAATATAGACAATAATGATTTTTGATTGACAAATGAAGAAAAATGGTTAAAGATTGACTGAGCCAATTGGGTGGACTCAAATTGTTTTTCAGCCGAACTAATGTCTTGTACTTCCTGATGAAGTTTGGAAAGATCCAAGCTTATATCGAAATGGTTCCAAATTCCAGAGATATGATTTTAAATCCTATCCCAGGTATGAATTGATTTGTTCACTTGGAGAGGTGTGACACAAATCCATTTAAACTCTGAATGACATCGTAAGGCCAATTTAATTTTCAAGGTTACAAGTTCTTGTCCTATAATTAAAATAGCCTCTTCTAATGCATTAACTTTACTTTCTAATTTTTGGTCAATAGTTTCTTGAGCAGTTAAAGCTAATGAGACATTCTTGGATAACTGATCTGTAAATGAAGCAGTATGGATCTCTTTAGCTAAAGTTATGGCCGAAACTGAAACTGATGCAGCAATGGCTATCAAAGCATACTGGTCTCGAACTCCTAAGCTTAAGAGATCCTCCTGCATCAGCCTCCCAAAGTACAGGGTTTACAGGCATTTGGCACCACACCCAGCCTATTTCACCGTTTTTGTTTTTTATTTTTTAATTTTTTAATTTTTTTTGAGTTGGAGTCTCACTCTGTCGCCCAGACTGGAGTGCAGTGGCACACTCCCGGCCACCGCAGCCTCGACCTGCTGGGCTCCAACGATCCTTCCGCCTCAGCCTTCCAAGTAGCTGGAACTACAGGCGCGCGCTACCACGCCCGGCTAATTTTTGATTTATTGTAGAGATGAGGTCTCGCCAAGTTGCCCAGGCGGGTCTCGAACCCCAGGCTCAGGCAATCCACTCACCTCAGCCTCCCAAGGCGCAGGATTACAGGCTGAGCCACCGAACCCGGCCTATTTCACCATTTTTAAAGATAACTTTCACTCCATTTTCTTTATTCCTTTCTTTCAGGAACCCCTATTTGGCAGATGTTTGACTTCCTATAATGAAGTTCTATGTCTTTCAGCTTCTAGTGCACAGTTCCCTTTTATATATATTTTAATTTTTGTTATGCTCCTATATTCCAACCCTTCTGTTTACTTTTTAAAAGGTACATATGGCTGGGCATAGTGGCTCATGCCTGTGATCCCAATACTTGCAGAAGGAAGCAGGAGAATTGCTTGAG
Source organism: Carlito syrichta (assembly GCF_000164805.1). Taxonomy (NCBI): domain Eukaryota; kingdom Metazoa; phylum Chordata; class Mammalia; order Primates; family Tarsiidae; genus Carlito; species Carlito syrichta. Next base: position 54,682 of record NW_007215127.1, read on the forward strand.
CCCAGGAATTTGAGACCGGCCTGGGCAACATAGTTAGATCCCATCTCTAATTTTTAGAAAATACAAAATTTAGATTTTTTTTTTTTAAAGGCTGGGCACAGTGGCTCAAGCCTGCAATCCCAGCACTTTGGGAGGTCAAGGTGAGAGAATTACCCGAGTCCGGGGATTTGAGACCAACCTGGGAAACTTGATGAGATGCTATCTCTACAAGAAATCAAAAAATAAGCTGGGCATGGTGACGCACCTGTAGTTCCAGCTACTTGGAAGGCTGAGGCAGAAGGATCACCTGAGCCTAGCAGGTCGAGGCTGCGGTGACCATGAGTGTGCCACTGTACTCCAGCCCGGGTGACAGAGTGAGATCCCAACTAAAAATAAATGAATAAATAAAATGAAATAAATAAAAAAGTATTTACATATTTTATTTAAAGCTTTTTAAAATTTGAAATTTAAGAGCTTTTTTCATTTTCTAGTCTTCACAGCATTCTATTCTTATGGATAAAATAAGATCTTAAATTTCTCTGAGAATATCAAATAGAGATTTTTTCTTTTTTGAGTTGAAGTCTTACTCTATCACTCAGGCTGAGCAGCCTTAACCTGCTAGGCTCAGGTGATCCTTCCACCTCAATCTTCCCAGTAGCTGAAATTCCAGGCACATTCCACCATGCTAAATTTTTTGATTTATTGTAGAGACGAGGTCTTGTCAAGTTGCCCAGGCTGTTCTTGAACCCCTGGAATCAGGTAATCTTCTTACCTCTGCCTCCCAAAGTGCTGAGATTACAGCCATGAGCCACTGTGCCTAGTTGGATTTTAAAATTAAACTACATTATATGTCAATTAGAGGAGTCCAATATCTAAAGGGAGCCAATGGTGGCATTCTTTTGTAAAGCACAAAGCCATGTATTTAACTATAAACCACCTGTTGAACAGCTACTATGTGCAAGGCCATGGGAATAAAAAGTGACCAGGAGAGCAAAACTCATAATCTAGTAGGGGAAAAGATGAGCATAAAGTGAGTTACTAAAAAAAATGAGTTGTAGAGAAAACAAAGAACAGCAACAAAATCCCAATAATAAGTGTCCACCTGGATTAACTATTACTGAATGAATATGCCTGTGTAAGTACTTCCCAAGCCAAGAGAGGGAACATGATTAGCACCTAGACACTGCCCCCACCTTATGCTTTCTCCCAGTAACCAAAGTGTGTAATTGTACCAATTTACACCCCCACAGAATGTAGGTTGTGGCTGTTTCAACTCCTTGCCAACCCTTGATATTATCAGTCTTTTAAATTTTAGCCATGCTAGTGGGCCTGTAGTGGTATCTCATTGTGATTTTAATCAGAACCAGATTTGGTTTTGGAAAAATAACGGTATGTAATGTTCTTCCGCCTGGGTATTGCAGAGCAATTTGTAATCATTACAAAGGCAAATGCTACATGTCATAACAGAAGTGTCTATGGAGCTACGGATTGAAAGAGGGGACACCCCTCCTAGGCAGAGGAATGTCCGTGTGTGTGTGTGTGTGTGTGTGTGTGTGTGTGTGTGTGTGTGTGTGTGTGTGTATCAGGAGACAGCTGGGAATCAGACCCTGTCCAGACTCAGGAATTTTTTACGTTAGATGGGGAACCTATGCAAATGATTTATTTTGGAAAAATTCCTGGGATGACTTAAAAAAAAATCCCAAGACCTCCCCAGAGCTGAAGGCAGCTGATGCTCCTGGCAGGAGCTGGCGGGCTGCCCTGGCAGGAGGGGAAGTTGGAGCCAGTCAATCATTCACCCAGCAGGGCTGGGGAAGGTGGCAAGCTCTAAAATAAAAGCCCTCAGGAGAAAGGAATTCAAATGTGTATTGTGCTGGTCTTTCCTGGTGTGAAGCTGCCAGAGCAAGAGGTGAAGTGAGGAAGAGGCAGGTGACCAGTCCCCTAGGGGTTGGGCTCTCCTGATTAATGGGGTGACCTCTACTGGCCTCTCCCGAGCAGGAAACAGGTTGTTTACCAATGCCTTTCCCTGCCACACACCTGCAGATGTCAGTTGGTAGCATTTTAAAATAGTTACTAGAATGAAGTTTCTGTGTTTTCCTTTGGATAGTTGCCCAGTAATTGGCTTTGTGCTTTTGGTTCAGGCGATGGCTTAAAATATACAGGACCACAGGCTTCAGTATTTTTCTTTGTCTCTGTTTCTCTGTTTCTGTGTGTGTGTGTCTGTCTTTCTGTCTCTCTCTCTGTCTCTTTATCTCTTTCTTTCCTTGTCTCTCCCTCTCTCTCTGTGTGTATGTGTCTCTGTCTGTCCTTCTCTCTCTCTGTCTCTGTCTCACCTTCTCTGTCTGTCTGTCTCTGTCTCTCTTTCCTCTTTCTCTGTCTCTCTGTGTGTGTCTGTCTCTTTCTTGTATCTTTCCATGTCTCTCCCTCTGTCTCTTTCTCTCTCTCTGTCTCTGTGTCTCTCCCTCCCTCCCTCTCTCTCTCTCTCTCTCTCTCTCTCTCACACACACACACACACACGCACTCACACACGCACTCACACACGCGCACACACACCCTTGTGACTTCTTAGGCAAGAAAAAGGCCCTCATTAAAGGAGATAAGAGCAACTTTTCTTTAAATCCTCAACATCCTAGTGAAATCTGTTTAATGCATTTCTTTCTCCCCCTGGGACTTCTCTGCCTTCTCCTCCCTCTTCCTGAGGTGACCAGAGCATTGTCAGTTCTAACTTCATTGGTCTAATATTGGTACTTCCGGCAGAAGAAATGTGCCATTGGCCTGCCTTTGTGCTTGGCCTGCCTTGGTGCATAAGGCCTCCCCCAGGGACACCACCTCCTCTCTGCCCAACCCCCAAACTTTGGCATATGCAAGACAGCTCATGGTACCTGGCTTGAAGCCTGGGGTATCTGATGCCAGGCGAGGAGTTGTCCAATCTGTTTATAATAGGTGAAAACATTGCCTTTGTGGGAGCTGGGACTCATTCCCCATGGCATGAAATGGCTCTTTATTTTATTTTTTATTTTTTTGAGTTGGAGCCTCATTGTGTCGCCCTGGCTAGAGGGCAGTGGCATGATCATGGCCCACTGCAGCCTCGACCTCCTAGGCTCAGGAGATCCTTCTGCCTCAGCCTCCCAAGTAGCTGGAACTACAGGCATGTACTACCACACCTGTCTAATTTTTTGATTTCTTGTAGAGATGAGGTCTCACCAAGTTGCCCAGGCTTGTTTAGAACTCCTGGGCTCAAGCAATCCTCCTGCCCCAGCCTCCCAAATTGCTGGAATTACAGGTATGAGCTTCCGCACCTGGCCAAAATGACCACCTTCCAGATTTACTGTTTTATTCTAAGACTAGTAGGGGAAGGGACACTGAGGACAAGTGATGAAACAGGTTTTTGCTGTCCTCAGGAGAGGTGCTCAGCTCCACCCTCCTGTCCTGCTGCCCTCCACTTGCCTAGACACCTGAGGTCCTCATGGGAGTCCAGGTGGCTCTTGGGGATCCCTTTACCAAACTGTCACTTATGTGCAGTAGGACATATAAGTTTCTAGTTGCATGAGTATCTTCTCATGGGGAAGGGGCTTTTGGCGCATCTTCAAGTCGTTTGAGCAAGTGACTTCCCTCAGCTCCAGTTTTCCCAGTTGTGAAAAGAAGCTGATAAAGTGCTGATTCTTGTGTTGCTATGAAGATCCAAGGCGGTCATTTAAAAAAAACAAACAAAAACAGGGTCTTTCTATGTTGCCCAGGCTGGACTTGAACTCCTGGGCTCAAGCAATCCTCACACCTCTGCCTCTCAAAGTGCTGGGATTACAGGCATGAGCCACCGCACCCAGCCTGGTTTCCTATTTCGGAGTTGGTTCATTGAGAATGATGATTCAACCATGTTGCTGATATTTACTTTATCCAGTCAATCATTGCTGGGTGTCTAGGTTGGTTTCATGATTTTGCTATTGTGAATAGAGCTACAATAAACATACGCATACAGGTATCTTTTTGTTGTTGTTGTTTCGAAGTTGGAGTCTCACTCTGACGCCCAGACTGGAGTGCAGTGGCCGTTCCCGGCCACCGCAGCCTCGACCTGCTGGGCTCCGGCGATCCTTCCGCCTCAGCCTTCCAAGTAGCCGGAATTACAGGGGCGGTATCTTTCTTATGTAATGATTTTGTTTCCTTTGGGCAGATCCCTAGTAGTGGAATTGCTGAACTGAATGGTAGTTCTATTTTTAATTCTTTGTGAGATCTCCTAACTGTTTTCCATAGAGGTTCACAGTCTCACCAACAGTGGATGAGCATTCCTTTTCCTCTACATACTTGCCAGTATCTGTTGTTCTTTGACTTTTTTTTTTTTTTTTTGAGTTGGAGTCTCACTCTGTCCCTGAGGCTGGAGTGCATTGGCATGCTCATGGCCACCCCGGTGTTGACCAGTTGGGCTCCAGTGATCCTTCTGCCTCAGTCTTCCAAGAAACTGGAACTACAGGTTTGCGCTGCCACACCTAGCTAATTTTTGATTTATTGTAAAGATGAGGTCTTGCCAAGTTGCCTGGACTGGTCTTGAACTTGCAGGCTCAGGCAATCCAATCACCTTGGCCTCCCAGAGTGCTGGGACTACAGGCTGAGCCACTGAGCCCGTTGTTCTTTGACTTTTTAATCATAGCCAGTGTGACTAGTGTAAGATGATATCTAATTGTGGTTTTAATTTGCATTTTTCTAATGATTAGTGATGTTGAGAATTTTTTCATATGTTTGTTGGCTGCTTGTATATCTGCTTTTGAGAAGTATATATTTATGTCCTTTACCCACTTTTTTTTTTTTTTTTTGAGTTGGAGTCTCACTCTGTCCCCCAGACTGGAGTGCAGTGGCCGCTCCCGGCCACCGCAGCCTCGACCTGCTGGGCTCTGGCGATCCTTCTGCCTCAGCCTTCCAAGTAGCCGGAATTACAGGCATGCGCTACCACACCCGGCTGATTTTTTTATTTATTGTAGAGATGAGGTCTCGCTGCCCAGGCGGGTCTCGAACCCGCGGGCTCAGGCAATCCACTCACCTCAGCCTCCCAAAGGCGCGGGATTACAGGCTGAGCCACTGAGCCTGGCTCCTTTGCCCACTTTTTGATGGGATTGTTTTTATTTTATTTTATTTAATAGAGATAGGGTCTTGCTATGTTGCCAAGGCTGGTCTTAAATTCCTGGGTTTGAGCAATCCTGCTGCCTCAACCTCCCCAAAGTGTTGGGGTTACAGACATGAGCTACTGCATCCAGCTGTATTTATTTATTTATTTGTTTATTTATTTATTTAGAGATAGGATCTTGCTCTGTTGTCCAGGCTGGAGGGCAGTGATGTGATCATAGCTCACTGCAGCCTTGAACTCCTGTTCTCAAGTGAGCCTCCTGCCTTGCCAATGTGATCTTTTCTAGCTACATGGTTTAAACTCCAGCTCTGGGCTGATTTCTCTCTTAACTCTGGCTTTTTGTATCTAAGTACTCAGCATCTCCAATTGAGACACCTCAGATCAAACACATGTAACACAAACTTGATCTACCTCACCAAAACCTATTTTTTCCAGTTGATCCAGTCCCACTTGGCATCATCCTTAAAGCTCCTTTCCTTCCTTACCCACACCGAGCTATCCGTAAATCCCCTCAGCTCTACCTTCAGACCCATCCGCATTGCTTCTCACCTCTCCACTGCCACTGCCTGGTCCAGACCTGTATCTATTGCTGGGATTGTTGCCATCTGTGCTGTTCCTTCTGCCTGGCAGTGAAGGACACAGGGACCAATGCAGGGAGAAGCAAGATGGCATTGTGGCCAAGTGTGGGACTTTGGGACCAAGATTTGAAGGATTTGCACCTTCAAACCCTGGCCCCATCTTCTGGTTATCACTATCAAGGAAAGGATAGTTATTATACACATTTTAAAAAATATAGAGGCAGAGTCTCACTCTGTTGCCCAGGCTGCTCTCCTGCTTTGGTCTCCCAAAGTGCTGGGATTACAGGCATGAGCCACTGTGCCCAGCCTAGATATATTTTGAATGTACTGTCACTTTCAAAATATTTCCATTAAGGGTCATAGAGGCTGACATGACAATAGGATCTCTGGGAGATTTCAGAGGCCTTTGATTTCAAAAGGCTAAACTCGTGGAAGCAATTAGGTGTGTAGTCCAAGAGGGGAATGGTCAGGTGTTTTGTGTGTATTAGGGTGGTGGCCCCATCTCGGGAGGTGACTTCCCAGAGACTGCCTGGGGAAAAGGTTATGTTTTCTCCAGGGTTCTATGGTGTAGAAGATTCCAGTGCCTATTCATGGGAGTGGATGGAGAAGCACTGAGAGCCCCTGGGCTGTAAAGGCTTCAGGCCTGGTATTTGGTGGGTAACCAGGGCAACTCCAAGGACCGAATACTCCACTACTTCTGAGTCTAGGGACTCCCTTAGTGCTGGGGCCCTGAGATTTCCTAAATACAGGGGGAGAGAACCAGAAAACCTGGTTGACTTTAATATAAACTGTAAGTTTTGTAATGACTTTAGAGCTCTCTGGATCAGAGCCAAATTTGACTTGATTTAGAGAAACAAAGAAACATAGCATTTCTTAATCCATAAGGGTCATGTTGTAAATTTATACCTTAAATAACAGTTTCCTGGAAAACATAAGTCTGACTCATGTTTCCTTTTCATTCTGAAATTTGGGGTTGTGTGTTGTACTTCTACAAGGAGACCACAGTTTTGTCCAAACAACCTTGGTTAAGAATTCCTAGTCCTAGCCGGGTGTGGTGGTTCATGTCTATAATCTCAGCATTCTGGGAGGCAGAAGAGGGAAGATTGCTTGAGTCTAGGAGTTTGAGACCAATATAACGAGACCTCGTCTCCACAAAAACAAAACCAAACCATCATACTTTGGTATGCAGAAGTGCTTTATACATACTTCACAGTTTATCAGATAATTCCTAGTCTTGAAGATTTAGGCAGACATGGATGTCTACTTGATAGCCACAGTTGTCTTGTGGCCCTGAGGTACTTATGAAAACAAGAGAGGAAGAAGAATGGGGAACTGCTTTCCTACAGCCTGTTGCCTGGGGGAGGGAATCAAGGTCTTATTTGGTCAACTTCTCATCTTGGCTGGCCAGTTGTAGGACATAACCATGGTACGTCACTTCCTGTGTGCCACTTCCTGTTGCCCATGGGGAGTTACTCTTGGACCTCGGGTCTGTTACCACCTTTCGTCCAATCCAGCTGGGACTTAGTTAACAGAAATTCTGTGGAGCAATGGTTCTGAAAAGAGCCAAATATGGCTCTATGAAAAAATTCTCTTAACTATTGGGTTATAGACTGGACATAAATGTGATTAGACGATAGGTGATGCCCTTACTTGAGTTAATGTACTCCCCCCTGCTGTTTATCTGTCTGGGTTTGAATCCTGAGTCTTTTCTCACATGCTCTTTCATCTGGGACAAGTAACTTGATCTCTTTGCGCTTTAGTTCTCTCCTTTGTAAAATGGGGTTAAGAATAATATTTATCTCATTGGTTTCTCATTTATCTCATTGGATCAAATTAATAAATGAAAAGTGTGCCTAGTATCTAGTAAGTGACCAATAAATTATAATCACTATTATTAGTCTTTCACTTGAGTAGAGGCAGAGATATTTTATTTTAGTAACAGATTTCAGAGGAAGAGTTTGAAAAAGTTATTTTTTCTTTCATTTGTAATAGGTCTGTTAACTAGAATAAGCTCGCTAAATGCATTTTGGATTGTGACCGTCAAGTAAAAACTGACAGAATATTCTGTTAGTAGAAGATTTTTTCCTTTTTAGAAACAAGGTCCTACTCTCACCCAGGCTCGAGTGCAGTGATATGATCTTAACTCACTGCAGCCTCAAACTCCTGGGCTTGAATCATCCTCCCAACTGTCTCCTACATAGCTGGGAATAACAGGTATAGGTCACCATGCCTGGCTAAGTTGTTTGTAGAAAAGAGGTCTCACTATGTTGTCCAGCCTGGACTCGAACACTGGGGTTCAAGCAATCCTCTCACCTTGACCTCCCAAAGTGCTGGGATTACAGGTGTGAGCCACTATGCCCGGTCTCTGTTAGTAGAATATTTATTTCCCTTCCTTATTGACTCAGATTTATTCATTTTTTATAATTTAAGGAGTAGATTAAAACTGTTTCATCATAAATAAATAATGACCTTTCTGATCTCAATGCCTAGCCTAAATGGGATGGCAGATCCCTAGCGTTCTTAGCGTCTCTGTGGTCAGATGTGTGAGACTCAATCCTTCCAGATGTGTCACCTGTTGCCTGGGGTCTAGAGCCTCACACAAAACAGAAAATAAATATGTGAATGTGTGCAGGACCATTCCTAAGTCCCTCTACTTTTCAACATTGCTAGAAAGCCCCTGAGAGAGTTCCTCTGCAGTGCAGTTTATTAGGTATAAATGGTGAAGCCTAAAGGAATCAGGAGAAGATTACTCAAGGGGCACATTACCAGTGAGAGCCTTTACCTATGAAGAAGCAAGTGCCACCTGGAGGGCCTGGTCTGAGGCCTGGAGGATCTGACCAGGTCAGGAAGAGGCACGAAGTCAGGGGTTCTGGGGGCTTTGGTCTGCATCTTGTCTGGCCTTCCCTTTGGACACATGCCTCTTGACCCTTTTCCCAGAGCCTCCCTGGCACTCGAGGGACCCCAGGTCACACCAGTGAGCCTGGCCAGCTGGCTCCATGTCTGCCACTGACCCCTCGTGGCTCTTCCCTGCCTACGGTGATGGCCGGGGCCCTGGTGGCCCTACTCCGAGATGATTGAGAAGGGAGAGATTTCACGTCACAGCCACTCTGTGTGTAGGTCTCAGGCTTGGCCCTTCCACAGAGTGGGGTATTTCCTTCTAGTTCAGAGCTTGAGGGTTGGGGCAGAGGATGAGGAGGGTGCTGTCGGGGTGGGGCAAGGACTTGAGCCCATGTGGACAGGAGTGAAGGTCCAAGCTGTCATCATGTATAGCTCTCAGCCAGCAAGGACCATCAGTGTGCTCAGGGAAGTCAGGCCTCACTGGCCCTCCCAGCCATTCCTTTTTTTTTGAGTCAGGGTCCCACTGTTATCCAGACTAGAGTGCAGTAGCCCAATCACGGCTTACCACAGCCTCCAACTCCTGGGCTCAAGCAACCCTCCTTTGTCAGTCTCCCAAGTCGCTGGGACTACAGGTGTACACCACCCCGCCCAGCTAATTAAAAAAAAAAATTATTCTGTAGAGATGAGGTCTTGGTACGTTTCCCAGGCTGGTCTCGAATGCCTGGACTCAAGTGATCTCCTGCCTCACCTCCCAAAGTGCTAGGATTACAGGCACGAGTCACCATGTCCAGCCTCTGCCTTTTTTTTCAGCTGCAGGAGCAGCCAGCAGACCCCAGAGGCAGCTGAGACTGGCCATCCCAGAAAAGAAGCCGATGAAGTCCTGCCAGGGTCTTAGGGGCAAATGGCTCTCCTAACTGGGCTTCTTGCTAGCACCTAGAAAGCCAAGCTGCCAGGCACGCTTTGTTTTGTTTTTCCTTCTGACTCTTGTTTTCTCCCTGGTGGGGATCTATTGCTCACAGGAGGAAGATGACATTGTCCTTCTTTTGTAATTTATGGCAACTGTCTTTTTCTAAGGAAAACTCTCTCCCTCCTGTCTTGCCTCTGGGACAAGGCATCTATTATTTGTGAGTGTGGCTCAAGCATCTTTTGGACGAATATTAGCTCAGGCCTCCTCAGATGCTCCCATCATGCACCATGGCCATTCCCCAAGGGTCAGAACTCCACGGTACGGTGGTCAGCACGGCTGCACGGCTTTGCAGCCCTAAGCCCCAACAGGTGCTGACTATGGTTACCAGCTCCTTAGAAGACGGAAGAACAGTCTGGAAACAGAAATGAATATAGTCCATTTCACAAACGGCCACGTCCACAAGATTTATTCCTGTGTCAGAAACAAATCCCACTGACCAAGCTCCCAAGTTACTTTTTATTAAGCTGCTATTAAATCACCCACATAAATACATATAATAAATACAAAAACAGGAAGGGGTTTGTTTTATTTTAGTCTTTGGTATGGAGTGCTTTCTCTTCTTAGTTTCTCCTTATTCCCCGGGTTGGAAGGACATTCCTCATGTTCACATTATTTCACTGGATTCAAAAATAGCCCCGAAGTAAACTTTGTGCTGGAACCGGGGGCGGCCCTGTCCACAGTTCCGCAGGGGCGGCCAGTGGCCCTGACAGCCACCCTGGGGAGGGGGAGGCCCTGGGGACTCACACGTAGTCGTTCAGCCTGTACCCACTGTGTGAGGCTGAGGTCACTGAGGGGGCCCGGTTGTCCTTGAAGGCAGCCGGTGGCTGGTAAGCAGGGGCAGTGGCCGCGGTGGCGGTGGTGGCCCTGGCCTGGGCCTGGTAGGGCCTGTAGGGTGCGTCGTCCTGGCAGGACAGGCAGAGCAAGGTGCCCCCAATGATCGAGAGGGACGAGGAGATGAAGCCCAGGTACAGGGCCTGGCCAATCTCGAATTTCATGCTGCTGGGCAGCAGTGGGTTGTAGAAGTTCTCTACCACGTCGTTCGTGGTCCAGGACACGGCTACCATGCACAGGAGGCCGGCCAGGATGAAGAGGACGCCACCCAGGATGGCGAAGGTGGTCTTGGCGGGCGTGCCCTTGGCACAGCGCGTGCACTTCATGCCGATGACCGCACAGGCGCAGGCCACGCCAGAGAGCAGGCAGGAGATGACCATGAGGGCTCGGGCGGCCTGCAGATCGCGGGGCAGTGCCAGCAGGGAGCGGTAGATCTGGCACTGGTAGATGCCCGTGCTGTGCCACACACACTCCATCCATAGCCCCTTGAGGTAGGACACGGCCGTCAGGATGTTGGTGCCCACGTGTGCTGTCCTCCGCCAGTGCGGCAGGATGGTGGTGATCAGCGTGCCCACCATGCCCAGGAAGCTGAGCAGGAAGCCCAGGAGCTGCACGGCTGTGCTGGCCATGGCGCGGCTGCCAGCCTAGGCCAGCTGGGCAGCACCCGGGGCCGGAGGGGTTGCTCCGCTCCTCAGGCGCCGGCGGGAGGCCTAATAAAGCACAGGAAGGTGGAAGCAGGGAGAGAAGGGAAACAGGTTAAAGATTATCTCGATGCACTAATTTCTGTCACCAGAACCCAGTTTTCCATAGGTGGCCGGCACAACCATTAGCATATTCTCAAAAAGAGTTTCTGTGAATTCACTGGGTGGCAGAAGAAGCTGCTTTCTCTGGAGGTGGGGCCTGAAGGGATGACACAGGCACCTGATCTTGGGGAAGAGTCCCACTTCTGGATTCTCCCAGCACTTACCAACTGCCTGTGGGAAGTTCTACCTTATGTCTAGCCTCAAACATTTCTGCTGCATTTGAATCTCATGTCCTTCTGTCATCATAGTAGTTGTTAAATCGACAAGTGGTATTCATGCCTATGGGGATTGACAAGTGCTAAGGTGTGTGCCGGTTGTGACTTAAAAAATAGAAAACAACCTTAGACTGTTGTCACCATGAAGCATTTTCTGCAGTGAGTGTCTTCCCCACCCATGTGCTCAGGGAGGGAGGGTTTACCCGCATAGGCAGGTGAATGTGCCTGCCAAATTCCAGAGCCAGATGTGACCTAGAGATTGCTGAGTGGTGCCAGGGACAGGAATAACCAAGCTTCCACCTGCAGCTAGGACCACGGGCCAGCGTCCCTCCCTTCCTGCTCCCACCATGCTGCCTGGTTCACCCCAGCCTGTCATTAATGCGGGCCTTCAGAGGGCAGCTTTGTTTAAAAACAGAGGCTGCCACGCAGCTCTTGGAGATTTGTAGACGTGGAGCCATGCAAAGGTTTTGTTTTGTTTTGTACAATTCCAAATATAGCGAAAGCCAGAACACTCTATGGGGCAAGGACCTAGCGCCTACATAGTGTCAGGCATGCAGGGGACACTTAGGAAATACTGAGAGAGGCTGGGCTCGGTGGCTCAGTCTGTAATCCCGCACTTTGGGAGGCAGAGGTGAGTGAATTGCCTGAGTCCGTGGGTTTGAGACCCGCCTGGGCAACTTGGTGAGACCTCATCTCTACAATAAATCAAAAATT
>NW_007215127.1:67184-96478 GCF_000164805.1 Carlito syrichta
AAAAAAAAAGGAAAGAAAAAAGGAAATACTGAGAGAAGGAAGGAAGGAAAGAAGGAGGGAGGGAGGGAGAAAGGGAGAGAGAGGGAGGGAGGAAGAAAAAAGGAGGAAGCAAGGCAGCAAGAGAGGAAAGGAAGGGGGGAGGGAGGAGGGAAGGAGAGAGGAAGAGGGGGTGGGTTTGAGGGAAGGAGGAGGGAGAAAGGAAGGGAGGGAGAGATGGGGGGGAGGAGGACAGGAGGGGGAGTGGAAATCCTCTGAATACTACTCTTCCCTCCAGTTTAGGGCAGGGTAACCAGCAAAAGACAGAATCAGGAGTCCTGGGCCCCAGTGCTGCCTGCTCTGGCTGGGTGACTGGGTGGGGGGTGAGGGAGGGGTGGCCCTCTCCAGGGCTCAGCTTCTTCTTTAAATGAGGAAGCCAGACTTCATTCACAACCCTGAAGTGTCTTCTGATTCTGAAGGGAGAAAAGGGAAGCGTCTCCCTAATGACAAGTCTCTGCCTAATGACAAGTCACTTCACTGTTCCAAACCAGTAAGGAATTCAGTAGACAAAGCCGGCTTCCTCCTCCTTCCTCAGAGCAAGGAATGTGTTGCACTTTGCAGTGGAGGTTGCAGGCGGGAGGCAGTTTCCTGGGTGGCAGGGACACTTTGGGAGGGGAGGGCATGGAGAGCCATTTGTGGGGCCCCATAGCCCTCATCTTTAATCCTGGGATGTTGTTAAGAAACCCCTACTGGACGTAAATCGCGATGAAGGACTTGGTTAGTGACTATTAACTGATGCTTGCACCGGAGGACTAAAACATCATCTTGCTGGATTGAAAAATACACACTGGGCTGAGCATAGTGGCTCATGCTTGAAATTCCAACACTTTGGGAGGCCGAGGCGAGAGGACTGCTTGAGGCTAAGAGTTTGAGACCAGCCTGGGCAACATAGCGAAACCTCGTCTCTCTATTTAAAAAAAATTAGCCAGGCAGAAGGATCATCTGAACCCAGGAGGTTGAGGATGTGGTGAGCCATGGTCAGGTCACTGCGTTCCAGCCTGGACAAGAGAGTGAGACCCTGACCCAAACAAACAAACAAAAAATACACTGGGCTTCAATGTCTTGGCATTGTAGGAGGTATTCAGTAGTTCTGTCCTGACAGATGAACAAACAAACAAACCAAAATAACGTGGTGCCTCACAGGACACACAGCGGACCGGGGGGGTATCCGGGTGAAGTTTTTTTTGCTGATGTTTTGGATGATCATTTGTTCGGGGCCTAGTTTTCTTCCCACATGGTATGTGCTGGATTTGCTATGTGCACTTTGTCACAGTGCTGGATTTTGAGGCCCTGCACGAAGTCTTTCTTCCCACACTTGGCAAGCACCCACCCTGCCCAGGGACTGAGACACCATCACAGTCCCTACTGCCCCAAGACCAAGGTGGCTGCTCTGATGTGGGCAGCTAAGGCAGGCACCAGAGGACCTATTCGATACCCCGAGTGCCAGCCAGAGCTGCTCACAACACGCCAGCTGATGGGGCCTGAGCATGATGTGACACTGTCATATGCTATCCAGTTTGTTCCCAACAACCTAATGGAGTGGCAACTGTCACCATATCTGTTTTGTACATGGGGAAGCTGGGCATGTGCTGAGGCTGCAAATTCTATTCCTGGCTTGGCTAGTATTGTCTTGGTTTCATTCCTCCTTTAAACACTATCTGCTCCCATGAAATAGGATTGAATTCAGCGTTAGAACTTAGGGTGGTCTCAGTGACAGATTCTAACGAGGTGAGTCTACTTGAAGGCATCCCAGAACGTGGTCTTGATTCTTCGACAGAGGTTTGGGTAGCCTGGGTGACCTATTGTCTTGCTTTGCTGGGGACTGAAGGGTGGCCCAGGACAGGGGACTTTCAGTGCTGAAATTGGGACAGTCCCAAGCAAACAAGACCCTTAACTCCTCTGGGTATCCAGATCTCCAAAGAGCCTCTGCGATTCCTTCGGCCCTACCCACCCTGAGGCTGTCTCCAGGTTGAGGGCTGAACAGGCTTGGTCCAGGCCATTCTGGGGCTTCTCCCAGCTCTGGTTTGTCAAGGTCAATCATCGAGTACAAGGATCCTAAAGAATGTGGCATAAGACTAAGCCTATTTGACCCCATCAGGCTAGGTAAGTGGACCAGAAGTTTATTGGAGATCTAAATATTTATGGAAAGCAGTGAGGCTAATTTTAGAAACCATTAGGTTGCTATCTTTAGACATGCACTGTAAGGATTTGCTAATTTAAGACTCCGGTGTTAATGAGCCCCCAATTCCCAGACACCAGCTCCTCCCACCCCTTTTCCCTCTTCCCAGCAGCTGCTACCGGAATTAGGTAATAATTCAACTTTCCAGCAACCTCTTTTCACTTTGGGGCCATTCCATGGAAAAACAACTTGAGCCCAACGCATCTCCCTGGAAACTACATGAAACTCCTCCCGGATGCCCGGGAAGCGCCCGGCCCTGCAGGGCTGTTTCTATAGGAAGGAACTTGCCCAAGCCTGGCCTCCCAGGGGGATCGGCGTGTGTGCAGGGCTGAACTGGCCGGTCACCTGAGGGCTGCCCTTTTCCTGCAGAGGGGTGTGTGCATGTGGAGACATTGGCTCGAGAGACATAGGTTCAAAATAAATAGGGTTCCAAGCATCGAGTTCTAGAGAGACCTTGATAGGCGGAAGTGGGCGGGACTGACTCTAACAAGATGGTGTGCTCCAGGAATCAGTGCTGGGTCTTGCTTTTGGGTTCATAGAGCCCCAAAGCACGACCTCAGGGAGGAGATGCAGTTTAGCTACCCGGAGAGCAGGAGTTAGGGAGGGGTTTCCCAGCGACTGCTTCCTGGAGCGCTGCGTTTGCAGGATGTCTTGCACGGAGGATGTGTGCCAAGTATGTTGGAGAAAAGCTGGGTGACTGTAAGACACCTCAAAGCTGGTCATGTGCAGACGTGCATTGTGACTCTCCCAGAAGAGGTCGCTGTGCAAGATTTGCTAAATTTATTTGACTCAGACACCCTCCCCCAACTCTCCTTTTCCAAAGAACAACTTGCAGCAAAATCACTTTGGTAAAATTGCTTGGACTTGGCAATGGTGAGATAGGGCTGCTTAAAACAAACAAACAAACAAACAAACAAACAAAAAAACACCCCTATAATATGGCCAGGTGTGGTGGCTCACACTTGTAATGTCAGTACTTTGGGAACCTGAGGTGGGAGAATTGCTTGAGGCTAAGAGTTTGAAAGCAGCCTGGGTAATATAGCAAGACCTTGTCTCTACAAAAAATAAAAAATTTTGGCTGGGTGTGGTGGTGTGCACCTGTAGTCCCAGATACTCAGGAGACTGAGGCAGAAGACTTGCTTGAAAGTTGAGGTTGCAGTGAACTAGGATTGTGCCACCGCACTACAGCCTGTGTGACAGAGCAAGACTCTGTCTCAAGGGGGAAAAAAAACCAAGCGCAGTGGTTCATGCTTATAATCCCAGCACTTTGGGAAGTGGAGGTCAGAGGACTGTCTGAGTCCACAGGTAGAAGACCAGCCTGGGCAACTTGGCAAGACCTAGTCTCTCAAAAAAAAAAAAAAAAAATTAGTTGGGCATGGTGGTGTGTGCCTGTGGTTCCAGCTACCTGGAAGGCTGAAGCAGAAGGATCACCTGAGCTCGGCAGGTCGAGGTTGCGGTGGCTGTGAGTGTGCCACTGCACTCCAGCCTGGGTGACAAAGTGAGACTCCAACTCAAAAAAAATCTGATTTTCAGGAGGGCGAACTAGCATAAATAAAAGGGACAGCAGGATGCTAAGCTTCGTCCCTAGCAGAGGGTATCAAAAAACACTGTGACTGCAAAGTACTGTGAAAATCTGAAAGCACCAGAGCTGTTGGCCTCTCAAACTCGTTCTGGTTTTAGGAGCTCTGGTCTGAAGGGAGAGGGTATTTTGTCCATATGATCCTTTATGCTGTCTCTCTCCTCTGTTGTCTATGAGCTACCTCTCCCCTACTCCCCGCCCATTTTATTATTTATTTTTTGGAAGCATAGCTTGTCTCTGTTGCTCAGGCTGGAGTGCAATGGTGTAAGCATAGCTCACTGCAGCCTTGGACTCCTGGGCTCAAGCAATCCTTCCGCCTCAGCCTCCTTAATAGCTGGGACTGCAGGCATGTGCCACCACACCTAACTAACTTTTTTTTGTAGGGATGGATCTCGCTATGTTTCCCCGATTAATCTCAAACTCCTGGCCTTATGTGATCTTCTGGCCTCGGCCTCCCAAAACTCTGGGATTACAGGTGTGAGCCATCATGCCTGGCCCAGCTTTTTTAAAGAAAGCTTTTTTTTTTTTAAGGCAGGACCCTAGAGCATGCAAGTGGGGTTCCCTTGTTTGCTCACCTCTCAGCCTGCCTGGACCCCAGCTGTGTCAACTTCGGAGTTTTGGCTCCAAATTAAGCATCATTTCAGCAGCAGTGGTTAGTGGAGATAGCCTGGCCAGGACTAAGGGACAGATGTGTTTGCCAGTGCCTGCTCCTGTGTCTTGACCATCTAGTGTCTCTCCCTGGGCATGTCTGCTTCATCCTTTCCTCGGTCCTTTCTGAAACCCTTTCTCTGGCTCTGCCCAGGCCTCTGGCTATCCAGGCTCTTTAGAGGGCTGCAGGGGTAGGAAGAGTAGGATGTTTGAATCCCAGGCTCCATCTGCCCCTCAGGAGTCTTACCTTGGGCTGCCCGTGGCTGTCACCCCAACCTTTGCAAAACCAGCCCCCATGAAGAAAGCCTTCCTAGGGACACACATGGCTCCTTAGACCTTGTCCACCCACATTGGTGAAGGAAATGTCAGCCCCAGATGGAGAGGCGCAGGTT
The DNA here is from genome assembly GCF_000164805.1 of Carlito syrichta. Lineage (NCBI taxonomy): Eukaryota > Metazoa > Chordata > Mammalia > Primates > Tarsiidae > Carlito > Carlito syrichta. The sequence goes on from NW_007215127.1 coordinate 72,019, forward strand.
GCAGTCAGGGAGCTGGGGCATGAGTGAGACGTGGTAGACGTTTCTTTACCCAGAACCACCCCGGGCACTACTGTCCAGGTACAACATCGGAGGATTTGGTCACCTGTGCCTGCTTCAGCTCGCACCTGCCGTGTGGTCTGAGTGGTTCTAGAGCTGGCTGGAAATGAGCCATTATACACGTCTGTCCCCAAATGCTCCTGGCACGGTGTTGGGTCCATTACACAGACTGCTTAAAGCTTGATTTGCTTCTTGTCACCTTATTAGAGAAAAATGAAGCATCACCTTTACATCGACACGGTCGCTGGCCCTTGAATGCAATGTAGCTTCAACTTTGATGTTCAGCAACTTAAGAAAATGTCTGGTTCAAAAACCTGGACTTCCTCCCTGTCACCCAGACAGCCTCTTTGTTATTGCTTAGATATTTCAAAAGAACTTGAATTTGGGAACTAAGACTAGACTCAAGGGAATTTGGGTTCACCAAAATCAGATATAGGAGCAAAACTATCCAACACAGAAAAGAAGGTGATTTTTTTCTTTTGAGTTGGAGTCTCACTCTGTTGCCCAGGCTAGAGTGCAGTGGTATGCTCACAGCCACTCCAGCATCAACCTGCTGGGCTCAGGGGATCCTTCCACCTCAGCCTTCCAAGTAGCTGGAACTACAGGCACGCGCCACCATGCCTGGCTAATTTTTTGATTTATTGTAGAGATAGGGTCTCACCAAGTTGTCCAGGCAGGTTTCTAACCCCTGGGCTCAGACAATCCTCTCCCCTTAGCCTCTCAAAGTGCTGGGATTACAGGAATGAGCCACTATACCTGGCAGAAGCTGACTTTTATTCTACATATGAATGAAATAATTTCAACTAACCTTTTCTTTTTGTTTTGAATAGGAGTTTCACTCTGCTGCCCAGCCTAGAGTGCAGTGGCACGCTCATGGCCACCGCAGCCTCAACCTGCAGGGTTTAGGTAATCCTTCTGCCTCAGCCTTCCAGGTAGCTGGAACCACAGGAATACACCACCACACCCGGCTAATTTTAAAAATTTATTTATTGTAGAGATGAGGTCTTGCCAAGTTGCCTGGACTGGACTCAAACCCCTGGGTCACAGGCAATCCTCTCACTTCTGTTTCCCAAAGTGTTGGGATTACAGCTGTGGGCCACCATACCCCCAACACAACTAACATTTTGTAAAGACATCTTGGACACTGTTTCTTCTTTTCTATAATTATTTTTAAAATTAAACAAAAAAATTTTTTTTATCTTGCCTCCTATGGTCTTGCCTGTCTCTTAATAATGCACAAAGGAGCCGGGCATGGTGGGTCACGCCTATAATCCCAGCAGTTTGGGAAGCCTAGGCAAAAGGATTGCCTGAGCCCAGGAGTTTGAGATCAGCCTGCACAACATGGCGAGACCTTGTCTCTACAATTAAAAAAAAAAATTAGCTGGGTGTGGTGGCACGCCTGTAGTTCCAGCTACTTGGGAGGCTGAGGCAGAAGGATTACCTGAACCGAGGAGGTTGAGGATGCAGTAGCCATGATTGCACCACTGTACTCCAGGCTAGGCAACAGAGTGAGACTTTGACTCAAAAGAAAAGAAAAGAAAAGAAAAATACTCAAAGGAAATGGACCTCTTTCTGAGAAGCTGAGGTGTACTTTGGAGATTTGCTATTTTAGCACAGTTTCTTACCAAATATATAAGAATTATGAGAAAGTGATAGAGTAATACCTTGGAAAAAAACATTTAACATTCATTTGGGATGGGCCGTATTGTAGGTCTTTGGCTCTAAAAATTGTTTCCTTCATGACTATTCCAAACTTTCTGTAGCTTTCCCTGGGTTGTTTTTCAGACTGGCAGGCATCTATTTTTTTTTTGAGTCAGAGTCTCACTCCTTCGCCCAAGCTGGAATGTAGTGGCATGCACGCTCATGGCCACCCCAGCGTCGACCTTCTGGGCTCCAGTGATCCTTCCACCTCAGCCTTCCGAGTATCCAGAACTACAGATGCGCGCTACCATGTCCGGCTATTTTTTATTTTATTGTAGAGATGAGGCCTTGTCAAGTTGCCCGGGCTGGTCTCGAACCCATGCGCTCAGGCAATCCACTCTCCTTGACCTCCCAACATGCTGGGATTACAGATTGAGCCACCAAGCCCGGCCAGGCATCTATATTTTAAATTTACGGAGACTTTCTGTGTCATCCACACAGTCTTTCCTGCAGGCTGCTATGAGAGGCAGAGACAGGATAACTATGCAACTAGAATTTATTACTATCATGATAGTGCTCGCTATTATTAGTCAGGAAAACCAATGTGAAATACCTTACCTGAAATAGTACAGATATGACAAGTTCTAGATTAAATTTCTTCTCTTTCTCTCTCTCTCTGTCTGTCTCTTTTTGAGTCGAGTTTCACTCTGTTGCCCAGGTTAGAGTGCAGTGGTACAATCACAGCTTACCTCAGCCTCAACCTCTTGGGCTCAGGCGATCCTCCCACCTTAACCTCCTGAGTAGCTGGGACTACAGGCACCCGCCACCATGTTTGGCTAATTTTTTTGAATTTTTTTTTTTAGAGACAAGTTCTCACTATATTGCTCAGGCTGGTCTTGAACTCCTGGCGTCAAGTGATCCTCCTGCTTTGGCCTCCCAAATTGCTGGGATTATAGGCACCATAGTGCCTGACCTTTTTTTTTTAAATTTTAATTTTTCAAGGTGCAGCTGGCTAAAGGCCTCCCATGTGAGAAAAAAAGTAAAAAAAAACAAAACAAACAAAAACCCCCAAAAACCCAGATGGACATAAGAGCATTTTCTAAAACCTTAAATGATCATTAGATAACTAATAGTTTAGTCTTCTGTGGGAAAGCTTTATAGAGGATGTTATGGACTGACTTATGTCCCCCCAAAAAGATAGGTTGAAGTCCTAACCTCTAGTACCTTAGAATGTGACCTAATTTGTAAATAGGGTAGTTGCAGATGCAATTAGCTAAGATGAAGGCATGATGAAGTAGGGTGGACCCCAAAACCAATAAGACTGGCATTCTTATGAGAAGATGGCCACATGAAGATGAGAAAAATAGGGAGAACATCATGTGATGACAGGGGCGGAGAGTGGAGTGACACATCTGTGAGCCAAGAACACTAAGGGTTACCAGTGATCCCCAGAAGCTCAGAGGGAGGCCCAGAACAGATCCTCCCTTAGAGCCCTCCCAAAGAACCAACCCTGCTAACACTTGATTTCAGGCGTCAGGCCTCCAGAATTGTGAGAGACTGTTTCTGTTGTTTCAAGCCACCTGGTCTGTGGTACCTTGTTATGATAACCCCAGGAAACTCATACTAATGTCATTCAGCAAGCTAGCTGAATGACAGCATGGCGGATTATAGAAAAAATACTGATTGGGCACGGTGGCTCACACCTGTAATCCCAGCACTTTGGGAGACGAAGGTGGGAGAACTGTTTGAGCCCAGGAATTTGAGATCAGTCTGCCCAACATAGCGAGACCTTGTCTCTACATAAACATCAAAAAAATTAGTTGAGCAGGGTGGTATGAGCCTGTAGTTCCAGGCTCGGGGGGGGCTGAGGCAGAAGGATCGCCTGAGCCCAGGAGGTCAAGGCTGTGGTGAGCCGTGAGTGTGCCACTGCACTCCAGCCTGGGTGACAGTGAGATTCTGACTTAAAAAAAAAAAAAACAGCTGGGCTCGGTGGCTCAGCCTTTAATCCCGCGCCTTTGGGAGGCTGAGGTGAGTGGATTGCCTGAGCCCGCGGGTTCGAGACCCGCCTGGGCAGCGAGACCTCATCTCTACAATAAATCAAAAAATCAGCCGGGCGTGGTAGCGCGCGCCTGTAGCTCCAGCTACTTGGAAGACTGAGGCGGAAGGATCGCCAGAGCCCAGCAGGTCAAGGCTGCGGTGGCTGGGAGCGGCCACTGCACTCCAGTCTAGGCAACAGAGTGAGACTCCAACTCAAAAAAAAAACCAAAAAAAAAAAAAAAACCAGAAACAAAAACCACTCACATCTGAACACAAGAAGGGACCCCTTTCCAGAACAGGCACTGAGCATGATCTGGTGGCTTCACGTTTGTCACCGGAAAAAACAAAGCCAGGGTTAGCTTTGTGTCTCAAAGTTTGGAGCACAAAATCCAAGGACAGGAGGAGGAAGAATCTTGAAAACCTCATACTTTTTTCAAAAGTAGATTTGAGAAGTCAAGTGCAAATACCATCTAGAGTAAGTAACCCATATGGTAAGCAAATGACTCAATATCACCAAATTTTAAAAGTTTATGAATTCACTTGGCCCACGGAGTCTGGGGGGCTCATTTCTCCAGTTTTTATGCCATTGGCTGGGCTGCATCCAGATTGGTGACTGACCTTTTCAGCCTGGATGTCTGGTTTTCTTAAATCAACATGTCTTGGTTTCATAGACCATAAAAACCCAAATTTGGAGTGCAGGCCAGGTCTGGACAAGGTGACTCAGAAGGCTGCTGAGGCTTTACCTTGGAAATCCAGCAGAGATCAGTGGGGCCTCCTTTTAGTCAGGACTTACATCAAAACAGAAAAAAACAAAACAAAACAAGCAATAGGACATTGTCACAGCTGGGCTGGAAACCTCCATGAATAAGACAACTATTCTGTGAATTTTGTAAGCCTCTGAAAATTATTTATTTGAGCATTGAACTGGCAATATATTGCAGCGGTTAAAATGTGGTGTCAAAGGAAAACACTAGGCTAAGATTCACTAATGCTAAGTAAAATACTATTAAAAATGATGTTTAAGGCTCATTCTCTGTAAATTTAGTCTTTCAAGCCCAGGTGCTCAAAAAGTTGTTCGTTATTCATGAGAAGAGTAAAAACAATCATAGCTAGATTTACTGAGTGTTTATGATATGCCAAACATGTGCTAAGTGCTTCCATGGGCATTTATTTAATTTAATTTTTTTTCAGTAGAAGCCTCATTATGTTGCCCAAGCTGGGGTGCCGTGGCACGATCACGGCTCACTGCAGCCTTGACCTCCCGGGCTTAAGTGATCCTCTGCCTCCACCTCCTGAGTAGATGGGATTACAGGCACATGCCACCATGCCTGGCTATTTATTTATTTATTTTTGTAGAGATGAAGTCTTGTTATGTTGCCCAAGCTGGTCTTGAACTCCTGGGCTCAAGCGATCCTCGTGTCAGCCTCCCAAAGTGCCGGGATTACCAGGTGAGCAACCATGCCCAGCCATTTATTTAATTCTTGAACAAATGTCAATGTAAGTGTTGTTATCCTCATTTACAGATGGGGAAACTGAGGCTTAGAGAGGTTATGTCACTTGTTCAAGGTCACATCTGGGCTGAATCAAGGAGTCCAGATAGGAGGCTCCTGTGGTCATCCAAGTGTGAGACGCTGGGTGGCTGAGCCAGGATGACAGTGACAAAGGTGGGTGCTGAGAAGGGGTCGGTTTCTAGATACATACTGAAGGTGAGGTTGGAAGGATTTGCTGATGGTCTAGCTGTGAGGTGTAGAGACAGGGGCCCAAGGTTATTGTCTTGGGCAACTGAAAGAATGAAGCTGCCATTGACTGAGAGAGTGAAGAGGGTGAGAGGTGTGAGGATCTGGGTTTGGGGGTTGTGATAGTCAGTTTTACAACGCCAATTTTGCTGGACCATGGGGTGCCCAGATATTGGGTTAAACATTCTTCTTTGTGTTTCTGTGAGTGTTTCTGGATGAGATTGCATTTATTTCAGTAGTTTTTGAGAAAGCACATAGCCCTCCATAATGTGGGTGGGCCTCACCCAATCAGTCAAAGGCCTAACTAGAACAAAAAGACAATAAAATGTTGCAAGTGTGCTTGCAGAAATATATTTCCTCACAATTCTGAAGACTGGAAAGTCCAAGATCAGGGTTCTGGCTGATTTGTTTCCTGATAAAGACTCACGTAACTCTTGTTTGTGTGCTCATAAACAGAAATCTTTCTCTCCTCCTCTTCTTATAAGACCCCTCATCCCATCATGAAAGCCCCCACCCTCACGACCTCATCTAGCCCTAATGACCCCCCCAAAGCCCCCTTCTCCAAGTACTATCATATGGGGGGTCAGGACTTCCACATGTGAATTTTGAGGGACACAAACATTCAGCTCCTAACATTCGGCCTACCCCGAGCAAGAAAGCACTCTCCAGCGAACTGCCTCCAGACCTTACGTGCAGCAGCCTCATCTCTTCCTGGTTCTGTAGCAGACTGCCTTCAGGCTGGACTTGCAGCTTGGTCCCTCCGGGCCTCCTTGCTGCAGATTTTGAACTTGCCGGACTGCATAATCACGTGAGCCAATTCCTTACATTGAATATCTCTCTCTCTCTGTCTCACTCCATCTCTGTCTCCGTTTCTCTGTCTCTGTCTCTCTGCCTCTGTCTCTATCTCTTTTTCTGTCGCTGTCTCATTGTCTCTTTCTCTGTGTGTTTCTTTCTCTGTCTTTCTGTATGTCTGTCTGTCTCTCTGCCTCTCTCTCTCTGTCTCTTTCTCTGCCTGTGTCTCTCTCTTTCTCTGTCTTTGTCTTTCTCTGTTTCTCTTTCTCGATCTCTTTCTGTCTCTGTGTCTCTCTCTGTCTCTGTCTCTCTGTGTCTGTCTCTGTTTCTCTGTCTCTCTTTCTGTCTCTGCCTGTTTCTCTTGGTCTCTCTTTCTCTCTCTGTCTCTATCTCTGTCTCTGTCTCTTCCTGTTTCTCTGTGTGTTTCTCTGTCTCTCTTTCTGTCTCTGTCTCTCTGTTTCTGTCTCTCTCTCTTTCTCCATCTCTCTGTCTTTGTCTCTCTCTCTCTCTCTCTTTCTCTCTCTGTCACTCTCTCTCTATATATGTATACATACATATGCACATCCTATTGTTTCTGTTTCTCTGGAGAACCCTAATACAGAGAAGGGTAGAAGAGTCTGGTATTAGGTGTGTTGGGTTTGAGATGTCTGTCTGTCTGTCACCATCCATGTGGGGATAACCACAGTTAGATTTATTAAGTGCAGAGTTCAGGGAGGGGACTGAATGAAGGAGTCCATTTGTGTCTCTATAGCATAAAGACTGGATTGAAAGCTGTGGACTGAATGGAGGCCCCCTGGGAGACAGTATAGACAGGGAAAAGCAGGGGCGGAGGACTGATTCTAGGAAGCCTTCCACACTACCGGTGGGGAGTGGAGACGAGTGACTGAGAGTGAGGGGTCAGTCCAGAGGAGGCTGGCGTGTGAGGACAGAGGGAGCAGTCCCCTGCATTTCATCCAGACATCCAATAAACCAAGTAATCTAAGCACCAAGACAGGATTGCTCAATTTATCCACGTGAAGGAAACTGGAGACCTTGGTAGGCACAGTTTCAGTGGAGAGACTGGAGTGGGTTCAAGAGAGAACAGGGACAGAGGTTCAGAAGAGAACAAGCCCAGGGGATTTTTTCAAGGACTTGGACCATCAGAGGAACCAGGAAATAAGGCACGTTATAGGATGGGACCCAGGGCCTACAGAATTCAGGGTATCTGTCAAAGAAAAAAGAAAAAAAAAAGCGATATCTTTATTTCACTGACTTCTCACTGGCAACGAGCATTTCCTTTAATCCCTAATGGAGACAGTCACCTAGTGACCAGTGCCTATGACTTTATCAGCAATCAAAGCTGATGACATTTTGCAGATACCTGGAAAGATCACTTACCATCCTCACTATCTCCTACAATAGTTATAAGACCCTGCTGGATCTTGCCATGTGATCTGTGCATAGGAAAGCATTTAAAGCATTACTATGAACAGGATTTCTTAAAAATATTTTAATAAGTATATTTAGATATACTTAGCTTCCTTTATCATCATGTGTACCATGTTATACATTTAAAAAAGCATACTGGCAGGATGTGGTGACACGCCTGCAATCCTGGCACTTTGGGAGGCTGAGGTGGGAGAATCTCTTGAACTTAGGAGACCAGCCTGGACAACATAGTGAGACCTTGTCTTTACCAAAAATAAAAAAGTAGCCAGGCATGGTGGCACATACCTATAGTCCCAGCTACTTGGGAGGCTGGGGTGGAAGGATTGCCTTAGCCAGGAAGCCAAGGCTGCCGCAAGCCAGGATTGTGCTACTAACTCCACCGTGGGCGACAAAGTAAGACCTTGTCTCAAAAAATAAAAATAAAATAAAGGCAGTGTGCTGACAAGAGATACACAGGCTTCACCAAACTGCCAGGGGGATCCAAGGCCAAACAAATATTCTCCCAAACAACGACATCAACAACAAAAAACAAAATCCAAATAGTTAGGAAACTCTGCCAGGGGGTGTGTGGTCAAGAGAGGATTCTTGTCCTGTTTTAAAGATGAGAGAAGCTGAAGCATATCTGTGTGCTTCTGGATATGATCAAATAAGGAGAAAAACATCACTGATGGTGAAGAGACATCCTTGAGTCCTGGTGCCTATTTGGAGAGACCAGCTCAGACTGGTGTGCAGACAGCTCATTCTAGAATGGGAAAGAGAGTGGGCTGCAGGGAACTAGGGAGATGTGGCAGTGGGTACTAGTGGATGTTCTCAGATTGCTCCAATTTTTTCAGGGAAATAGAAAGCAAGACAATGTCTTGAGAAGGAAGATGGGGAGGGAAGGAGGTATAGAAGGTTTGAGACAGGCATAGTTAGCATAGTTTAAGAATATTTAGCCAGGTTTTCTTAGGCAGTTCTAAATTAAAATAGGGTAAGCATCTCTTATTTGTACACGACTTTCACCTGACCAACCAGACGTATCAGACCTGACCACATTGTGGATCGGAATGTGGAACTACCAGTACAGTTAAGCACAGAAACAATAGGGAATTACTCAAAACACAGACATTTTCTAAGAAAAGCTCAAATCTAGTTAGAGTAACTTTCATTATTTAGAAAGTCTTTGTGACCTTAAAGGTTGAGGGATGGTAACCAAAACTCATGACCAGATATCTGCAGCACGCCCTCTTAGCTCATACAAGTGGAGTGATGGTAACCAAAACTTCTGACCAGATACCTGCAGCCCACCTCTCTTAGCTCATGGTTTGCTTTATTATAAAAAGCTTCTTGTCAAAGGCAAGCACACGCTCTTTCTTAAGGCACCTGTGCTTTTTCTTAAGTGTGTCCCCTTTTCTTCTAATACATTTTTTCTTAAACTATGCTTTGGACTTGCTCTGAAATTCTTTTCTGTGGTTTTGTCAAAGGACTCATGAAGCTACACACTGCACCCCACCCAGCATCAGTCTGAGTGTAGGGAAGGGAGCCATGGTCCATCCAGGAGAATGAGAGCAGGACTGGACTGAGACAAGAAGGGGGAGGATCAGGGGATGGCAGGTTCCAGCAATTCAGAGGAGATTGGGGCAGTTTCCCGGAAGGAGTTAGACAATAGGACATGGTGACTGGACTCAGGGACACTGTGACTGTGATCAGGAGGATTATGGCAAGGTAGAGTGAGACTATTGGAAGGAAGGGACCAGGGGAGAGTAGAAGAAAGGTGGAGAGGACAGAAGGGGGGAGCTGGTGGGCTGGAACACCCTTGGGATAAGGAGCTACTAGGAAGTGTTTTGAACAGCTTGTCACCCAGCTTCTTTACCCATAGTGGGAGAGGTCACATTTCCCTGATTATCAACTTAATTGCTGTCTATGAAAGTAAAGGAAAGAGGCTGGTATGGTGGCCCATGCCTGTAATGCCATCACTTTGGGAGGCCAAGGCAGGAGGATTGCTTGAGACCAGGAGTTCGATACCAGCCTGGTCAACATAGTGAGACCTCATCTCTGCAGAAAATAGTAATAATAAAAAATAGCTGGGTGTGGTGGTGCACACCTGTAGTCCCATCTACTCAAGATGCTGAGGTAGAAGGATCGCTTGATCCCAGGAGATCAAGGCTGCAGTGAGTCATAATCGTGCTACTGCACTCCAGCCTAGGTTACAGAATGAGACTCCAACTTAAAACAAAACAAAATAAACACCAAGAAAGTGAAGGAAAAAGAATAAGGGCTAGCAAGAGAAACAGTATAGGGGGCACATGTCTATTAAGTCTTCTTCTTGCTCATGAGGAAGCAGTGATCTTAACTCTTGGCCCAAGTTTTTTCTGTTTTTTTTTTTTGAGTTGGAGTCTCACTCTGTCGCCCAGACTGGAGTGCAGTGGCCGCTCCCGGCCACCGCAGCCTCGACCTGCTGGGCTCCGGCGATCCTTATGCCTCAGCCTTCCAAGTAGCCGGGATTACAGGCATGCGCTACCACGCCCAGCTGATTTTTTGATTTATTGTAGAGATGAGGTCTCGCTGCCCAGGCGGGTCTTGAACCCGCGGGCTCAGGCAATCCACTCACCTCAGCCTCCCAAAGGCGCAGGATTACAGGCTGAGCCACCGAGCCTTGACATCTTTGGTTCACAAGGCTGCCACGTGACACACATCGTGCTCGTAGAATTTAGTCTCCAATGTCTTTTTGCACAAGCCATTCCCCTTTCTCGGTCACCGAATCCTGTTCTTGTATGTAAAGCACGAGGGTTGGGAATAATCGTGGCTTTCTACTCTGGGGGTAGGATTTAAGATACTGGGGGTGGCAAACATTCTATCTGGACCAGTCAGAAAAAGGCACATATTCCACGAAGTATATGTGTGACCCCAGATGACTGGAGAGAGGAGATATGTTGTGATTCAGTTTCTTTGCTTTTCTGTTTTCTTTCACTCACCCTGGTGGGGCACATCCCTCTGAGGGGAGGGGGCTTCCTGGTGTGTACAGGGAGAGGAGGCTGGCTCTACCCTGGCAGAGGCTGTTCTGGTCTGGTTTCACTCTTCATTCCCTGCCCCCACCCCAGTTCTCTGTGTTCCAGGAATGAAGCCTGAATCTGTGGCTCTTCACCCCCGAGAATGTTGGCGAGCTTTAAAAAGATCTCCCTGATGGCCTGGCCACCCTTAGAGAGCCTGATCCATGGATTGAGGATTGGACACACATGAACTTTTGACCCCCTTCCCTCACCAGGTGATTCTGATGTGCAGCTGGGTTTGAGAACCACTGCCTTTGTTTTGTCTTGTTTTTGAGACAGGGTCTTGCTCCGTTATCCAGGCTGAAGTGCAGTAGCACGATCATAGCTCACTGCAGCCTTGGACTCCAGGGCTCAAACCATCCTCCCACCTCAGCCTCCCGAGAAGCTGGGACTGTGAGTGCCCACCACCACGCCTGGCTATTTTATTTTTTGTAGAGATGGAGTCTTGCTATGTTGCTCTGGTTGGTCTCGAACTCCTGGCCTCAAGCGATTCTCCTGCCTTAATTGATGTAACTTTTAAAGGTCCTCTCAGGAGGGACTCAGTCTCTCTAGGGCGCTCAGCCTCCCTTGTGTGTTACTCTCTTGGCCAAGAAGTGGACCCATAGGCATTTATACTTTCACGGACATTGAAAACAGAGAAAGACCCTGTCTCAAAAACAAAACAACACTCCTCCTGGCCTTGGCCCCAAAGAAAAATGTTCACAGTGGTAAACATGTGTCTGGATCGGTTCTAGGGGAAGCCAGTGCTACTTTGATGTATGTATTTTTAACATATTTAAGAAGTTTGAAATTCAATGAGTTCGAGGTAAGATTTCAGATTGCAGAAGTTCTCCCAAAAGCAAAGACTTTGCCGATGAACTAGCACATGGCAGTTGTAGCTCAGCCTTCAGATATCTCTATGCAGTGACCAGATGTGCATTTTCTCTAAAGAGTACTGGGTTCTACAGGCTCTCTTTGTCTGCTCTCAGGATGGGCTAGATCATTTGCAGAACCCAGTGCAAAACGAGAATTGCAGAACTTCTTATCCAAAAATTATTAAGAATTTCAGACCAAGTGCGATGGCTCATGCCTGTAATTCCAGCACTTTGGGAGGTCAGGGTAGGAGGATCGCTTAGCTCAGGAGTTCAGGACCAACCTGGGCAACATAGTGAAATCTAAAAAAAAAAAAGAAGCCGGGTGCCGTGACTCATGCCTGTAATCCCAGAACTTTGGGAGGCCAAGAGGAGAGGATTGCCTGAGCCCACGGGTTTGAGACCAGCCTTGGCAACTTGGTGAGACCTTGTCTCTACAACAAATAAAAAAATTAGCTGGGCATGGTGATGCTTACCTGTAGTTCCAGCTACTTGGAAAGCTGAGATGGAAGGATTGCCTGAGCCCAGCAGTTTGAGGCTGTTGTGGCCATGAGACTGAGCGACAGTGAGACTCTGACTCAAAACAAACAAACAAACAAATAAATAAATAAGAAAATAATAATAATTTCAAGATGGTGGAAATCCAAACCAAGCACAAAACTCTTCTGAGCGTGGGTCTCTACGGTGGCGAAGCTGGCCGTGCCTGCCATGGATGTACCAAGGAACTGGACATTGAAATTTCTCCCACTGAAACTGGTGAAGACATTGAGCTAGGGCATTAAAAGGAACGGAGACACTTTTGCAGTGTTCTGTAGAATAAAAAATATGATTTTGAATGTCTTTTCTCTTTTTTTAAGTGCAGCCCGGACGTCTCTGTGAATATGTGCCAAGGAAGAGCCTTTGGAAAACTAAGTCCTTGCTGGTCTCCTGTGCCTGAAAGTGGCTGCCAGTGGAAACAGACCTGGTGTTCTAAATCTTAGTTTTTATTTTCTTCTTGTTCCAGGGAAGCTGTAAGTGTGCACAGGCACTTCCAAGTCTTGGTGAACAGCTGCCTCTGGGTGGCTTGGGCTTGCCTCCTCCCACAAAGCCTCTTTCCTTGACCTATGCAGCCCCCTTCCCTCTGCACAACCCCTGGGAAAAGAGTGGATGAGGTGCATGAATGAGTGTCTTCTGTCTTTCTTTTCACAGAATCTCTAACAGGGTGAGATGGGGGAGGTGCTTTCAGCTCAGGCCCTGGAGTCCTCCCAGCAAATGGCCCATGGTGGAAAATTCCCTGTGCTGTGTTGCTGTTGGCCACCCAGTGAAAAGTCTGTGGCCCTGGCAGCCACGTGTCCTGCAAACAGCATGAGCAAGGAATACGCAGATCAGCTGGAAGGAGGAATGTTTGAGTTTAAAAGTGCCAAGAATCATTCTTGAACAGGCAAGGCTGACCATCTGCGTTTTAGAAAGACATGGGTACATGCCTTGAAAATAGACTTTCAGACTTCTTATTCTATATCATGGAAGATCTTTTCCAATATAGGCAAAAAAAGGATTTCTTTTTTTTTCGAGTCAGAGTCTCCCCCTGTCACCCAGGCTGGAGTGCAGTGGCATGACCATGGCTCACCACTGTCTTCAACTCCTGGGCTCAAGTGATCTCCCTCCTCATCTTCCTGAGTAGCTGGGACTACAGACATGCACCACTACGCCAAGATAATTTTCTTTTCTTTTTTTTATAGAGACGAGGTCTTGCTATGTTGCCCGGGCTGGTCCCACACGAAGTAGTGCATGGTGGCTGGAGTCTCCCAAAGTGCTAGGATTATAGGCATGAGCTACTGTGCCTAGCCAGGAAAATTATTTCTTAAAAACAAAAATAGGCATATCTTTATCTTTTTAAAAAAAACCCAAAACTAATGGCGAAGCAGGAAATATTTATTAGGGACATTTTCATAGCACCAAAGGAAGAATCTGTGTTTTTTTTCTTTTTACAGATTTGTCAGTAGATGCCTTAAGAAGCATTGAGTCTATTATATTGATAGGTAAGTAAAGCACAGTAAGTTTAAGAAACTTGCAGATCAGATTAGATAAGCAAGGAGGTTGGAGCCAGTCTGACTAATTCTGGGGAAACTGTCAGCCTTGTATGACTCACCTAGCTGTCTACATCGGAACAACTCCTTCCCAGAGCCGTCTGGAAGATGCTAAGATAATACACGTAAAAGCTTACAGTCCTTAGCAGCAAATGCAAGGCATATGCTACTGAGTTTTGTGGTCCTCACAGATATGTCCATTATAGCATCACTTTGCATCAGATGCTGGGAGCATGGGATGAGGAGGCTTCCTGAGACTTCAAAAATAAAACTCATTGATTAAGAGATTTTTGGGCCAGGTGTGGTGGCTCATGCCTACAATTCCAGCACTTTGGGAGGCCGAGGTAAGAGGATTGCTTGAACCCAGGAGTTCCAGAACAGCCTGGACAACATAGCGAGACCCAGTTCCTACCAAAAAAAAAAAAATCAGGCCGGTGTGGTGGTGCATGCCTGTGGTCCCAGCTATTCAGGAGACTGAAGAGGAAGGATCTCTGAAGCCCAGGAGTTGGAGGCTGCAGTGAGCCATGATTGTGCCACTGCGCTCCAGTCTGGATGACAGAGAAGAAAGAAAGAAAGAAAGAAAGAAAGAAAGAGAGAGAGAGAGAGAGAGAGAGAGAGAGAAAGAAAGAAAGAAAGAAAGAAAGAAAGAAAGAAAGAAAGAAAGAAAGAAAGAAAGAAAGAAAGAAAGAGAAAGACATCTATTTTTGGACTTGAAAAAGGCAGGAATTAAATCTCTTCATGGGAATGTGCAGCCAAAAGCCAGAAACATCCTGAGTGACCCCCACTGTTTGGGAACCTTCTCAGGACACAAATCCAGGTTCCCTTTCTGCTTTGCCTGTGGCCTTCCTGCTCAACCTGGGAAGAGCCCCACATCCCGTGGCTATTGGGGATGTGGAGCTCTAGGTAGATGAAAGATTAGCTCAATTATCACACCACATGGAATTTCCCCTTTACAGCACCATTTTTTACCCTTACTAAGAGAGATCTATAACGTCCCCACCTCTTCTTCCATGACAATGTGTGGGGGCAGGGGTAGGGGTCTTAGATGGGGAGGAGAATGCTCCCAAGTCTGGAAACATGGAACATTCTGCCCGACCCTCCTTGCAGGAAAAATGAAGTAGTCACAATAGAAAGGAGGAGGCATTGACTCAAGCTCCCCCAGCTGACCTGGTCTCAAACACTCAACAGATTCATTCCTCACGCCCAAACTGAGGCCCAGCGATCGATTGATGAAAGAGTCCTGCCCAAACACTCAGGAGCAGGATTCTTGTCCTTCTCAGCTCATTAAGAGGCTGGCTGCCCTCACACCTGCTGCCTGGAGCCCTCAGGGACTGTCCAGCCCAGTCTGCAGCTGCCGTTCCTGGGGGGGGGCCATCAGACAGCTTCACTTGGAGAACGCTCCCACCCTTGGCCACTTATACCCCTGCCCAGAGGGGCTGTGAAGCTTCCGAGACAAACAGTGTCAACCCCAACCCTGCCTCCTTCCCCCCATCTCCAAAGCTTTACCCCAAACTCACATGCAGAAAACCTCGAATCCCATCTGCCTAGCAGGTCCCTTGCCAGCTGGGGCTACTCTGGGGCCTGGCTGGGTGCCAACTCACGTATGCAACGAGGACCCAGCAGACGCCGGTGCCCTCCTGTCTTCCCTCTGCCACCAACTGGAAGCTTCAAGGCCAGAAAATTCACGAGACAATTGCCTAGACAATTACAGTGCTCTCTGAGAATGGCCTGCCCACATGGGCATGTGAGCCACTTGGTTAGAGGGTTAACTACCCTGGCACGAGAGGAGGCGGCGCGACTGAGGCAGACATTCAAGACCGACCAGAAATGTCATTTCTGCACTTTGGAAAATGAATGTGTGACATATCTGAATGTCACCGTCTCCTTCCCAGCACGCCCTCCAGTGACCCTCTGAGACCCTTGATGGGATCAAGCCTTCCTTACCCAGCTGGGCACTGAAGGCTTCCCATAGACCTGCCCATACCTGCACACGTTCCCTGCTCCTGGTCCATCCAGATTCACACTGACTTCTCTGCGTTCTTGTCGATAGTTCACAAATTTCTGTCAGTTATTATACTAAAGGCCCCCGGCTCATGCCCTCTTGTGCCATGATCACCTGGCACAGTGACTGTGTCCTCTTCTGAGCCATTCACCTGGCGGTTGTCTCCACACTGCTTTGGACTTTTCTCATGTTGAGCAACTCATTTTCTCAATCTTCTGGCTGCTATGGGCCCTGGATGCATATGCATGCTGGCAAATTCTGACCAATGAGCAACTTTTTTTTTTTTTTTTTTTGAGTTGGAGTCTCACTCTGTTACCCACGCTGGAGTGCAGTGGCATGAACATGGCTTACCACAGGGCTCAGGGGATCTTTCTGTCTCAACCTCCTGAGTAACTGGGACTACAGTTGTAGGCCATCACGCTTGGCAATTTTTTTTGTGTTTTTTGTAGAGATGAGGACTCCCTTTGTTACCCAGGACTCAGGCAATCTTTCCACCTCAGTCTTGCAAAGTGCTGGAATTACAGAGTGAGCCACTGCATGTGGCTTTAAAAAAAAAAATTTTTTTTTTTTTGCTACAACTACAGCTGTGGCTGGACCAGGTAATGTCTGTCAGTGGAATGAGAGCTGGGTGGGTTGAGGGGCACAGTGTGGATGAGGGACAGCTTGCTAGGAGCTGGAGATAAGAGACATGCAATAATGGAAAGCCAACACGGATGGAAGAAGGTAGCTTTCTTAGGAGACCCAAGAAGTTTGCTTTGAGAGTCCAGGAGGGCTGGGAGAGTTCTGCTGGAAGTCAGGACAGCACCTGAGGGCGGCTAAAGGAACTGGGCCATGCCTGAACGCCTCCAACCCCTTCAGGCACTCGGTGGACTATTCTGGAAATCAGAAGTATGCTGAAAACCACCGATTAAATGCAACAGCAATTCTACTTCTTCCTCATTGGCCCCGTTGCAGATGCCCTGAGGTCAGGGACTTGAACTTCTGTGTGTCTTCTGCAGCACGGTTGATCTGCTGGGCTTTGGTCAGTCCTTAAGAGAAAGATTCACTGAGGTCAGAAGCTCATGCCTATAATCCCAGCACTTTGGAAGGTGGAGGTGAGAGGTTTGCCTGAGACCACGGGTTCGAGACCAGCTTGGGGAACTTGGTGAGACCTCATCTTTACGATAAACCAAAAAATTAGCCAGATGTGGTGGTGTGCACCTGTAGTTCCAGCTGCTTGGAAGGCTGAGGTGGAAGGATTGCCTGAGCCCCGCAGGTTGAGGCTGTGGTGGCAAGGAGCACGCCACTGCACTCCAGCCTGAGCAACAGAGTGAGACTCCAATTAAAAGAGAGAGAGAGAGATTCAGCAAAGGAACTCTGGGGTGGGAAAATGCCCTGGGTGTGTGCCAAAAGCCTGGCCCCTATGTCCCTGACAATGGGACAGTGACTGAAAGGGGGAGCATCTGGCAGCAGTGCCAGAAGCTTGGAGCAGGAGTTCAGTCTATTAATGGTATTGATTGAGGATCAATCCACAACTCATACCTGCATTACCTGCATAGGTTTTTTGGTCTCTGGAATTATGAGTCATAAAAGGAAACATTTTTGGTTCAAGGTCATTCCTAGGCCCTGATCCTCTCATATTTAGAGGTTTCCCACCAGATACATTATTTCACTATCTATGCTAGGAACCTTAAAAAAAAAAAAAACCACAACAAAATTTTTACCTGATGTGGAATCATACAAGAGCCACCTAGTGCTAGCCTTCAACTAATCAATGACCAAAATCGAACATCAACCAATCAGAACTGTCTCATTTTCATGGTGAGAAACCTAATGCATGATGGGAATCCTAAAACTCACCCTAACCAAAAGAAGGTCAGACTCCACTGGGAAGACACTTCAAGCCATCACTTCAGTGATCACTATTCTGTCTGCTGTTCTCTTGTAATGTACTTAGTAAGCCTGTCTTCCTGCTCTAATCTGACTTATCTAGTCTGGTTTCCACTCACCACACCTGACAAAGTTTACAACTGGCTTTGGCTTCTTGGCACTTGTGTATTCTTGGGAAATCCTGCAGGGAGAGAAAATGTCAACTCCAAATTGTTTTAAAGTGTTAAGATGTTTTAGGAATACTATAATAACAATGAATGATGTGGATATAATGTTATGTTTTGTAGACATTTCATCAAACTTTTATTAGTCTTGACTTCCTCTGGAACAATTCATTCCTTTTTGGGCTAAAGTATAAAAGCCCTCAGGCCTGTGACCCTGGACCAGAGGCTCCTCATGGGTAAAATGGCCTTTCCTAGGCCAGAGGACAAAGTCACAAGGACATTATGTGACTCAATCTAAATGTAAAGGTACTGATTTGTTTTTCATTAATCTAATAGTTGTTGAACTCCAGCATGGGTGAGCATCAGGATGCTGGCTAGTATGGCAGATAAGTCCAGTCCTCTCAGGGTGTAGAGTCCCAGGCACATACAGAGCCAGTCCAGTCAGAGAAAATCGGAGGGCCAGGGGGCTGCTCTTGGGGACTCTAGTCCTTCTTCCCCCACCTCTCCCTAAGTGGGTAGCACTCTCTCAATCAGGGCCCTGCACTGGGGTCTTCCCACCTGCCATCGATGTCTACCCTTGGGTCTTATTTTAAACTCTGAAGTGTAAATGACTCATAATGGCTTAACATTTTGTGTGTGTGTGTGTATACATGTATATATATATATATATATATATATATATATGTTTGTGTGTGTGTGGTGTGTGTGTGTGTGTGTATCCTTTTTTTTTTTTTTGAGTAGGAGTCTCCTCTGTGGCCCAGGCTGGAGTGCAGTGGCATGCTCATAGCCACTTAATAAAATTAAATAACAAATAAAATAATAACAATAGTACTGAACACTAAGGCAGCACTCATTGTGGGCTATCTGTTCTTTTAAGCACAGTACATAAATTTACCAATTATTTTTAATTTTTAGAGATGAGGTCTTACCCTGTCACCCAGGCTAGAGTACAGTGGCACAATCATAGCTCACTGTAGTCTCAAACTCCTGGGCTCAAGCAATCCTCCTGTCTCAGCCTCCTGAGTAGCTAAGACTACAGGGGTGTACTACCATACTCAGCTAATTTTTAAACATTTTTTTGTAGCTGGGGTCTCCCCATGTTGACCAAACTGGTCTTGAGTTCTGGCTTCAAGGAGTTTTCCCACCATGGCCTCCTAAAGTGCCAGGATTATGTGAGGCACTGCACCCGTCCTACCCAATTAAATCCTTAAAACAACCCTTGCTTTAGGTACTCCTACTAACCTCATTTTGTAGATGGGAAAACAGAGACTGAGAAGTGAGATAACCTGCCAAGGTCACACAACTAGCTGTAGGTTGTAGAGGCAGGGCGTGAACCCAGACAGGTCGGCCTCGCTGTCTGGGCTCGTATCACGGCGCTGAGTCACATCTTCAAATGAGCCGGCAGCTGCAAGTCATCCCGAAACCTTGCTCTTGCCTTGTCTGCAGCCCATCCAGGTGGTCCTGTTTCCGAGTTGGGATCTGCCCCTTTCTCAGTGGGGTTCAGAGGCCTCAAAAGGGAGGCCAGTCCAGGACAGGCTTTGCACCTCCTAGCCCTTAGCAGATATTAAAACCGCAGGGCTGCGCTGAGGTCAGATGAATTGCTTGCTTTCAAACCATGGATCTGTCTGAGTAGGAACTGCCGGTTGGGGCTTGGGAAGTTCCTGACCCTTTGTCTGGGGATCACAGGGTTTGTCTGTGCCCTGCGCTGCTGAGGTCACGTGATGTCTAGAGAGTAAGGCTCAAGGCAGCTGCTGCCTCTAAGGCTTCATTGGAGTCACACAGTGAGGGAACTGGAGTTTCTTCTCTGTCTGTGGCAACTGGGAAGCATAGGTCAGCTTTGGAAAGGGATCCTCCATCTTTGGTCAAAAGAACAGTGAGATCAGCTTAGCGTTTACCAACTTAGCTATGGGTTGGTAAACGCTAAGTGCCTGGCTTGGTGCTTAACCACCATAGGCATCACCAAAGAAGAACTTTCTTCACCCCTTTGTGGAGAGGGATCTTGTGGCTGCCAGGTAGCTAAGGTGCTGGTTTGGGGGTTTGGGACCTTTTGGATTCCTGACACTGATGATGGCATTATCTGGGCTGGGGACTGATGTGGTGGAAGAGTCTCCTTCCCTGCTTGCTGGTGACAAGAAGCTAGAACCAGGGAGATAGTGGTAAACAAAGAAACAACCAACCTCAGAGCCACCCTCACCCCATGATGGGCCAAGGGGGACAGGGCCAGAGCCAGGTAGGTATGTATCCATCGCAAGGATGGGCGGTCTTGGCTCTTCACTGAGGAAGACACAGGACTTACTGCCAGCATGGAGGTGGGTGGGGGACCTAGACCATCCATACTCAGACACAGTCTAGGTTTAGAACTGTGGGCCCTGGGCTGTTTTGAGAAAAAAGACCCTCTGGTTAAGAAAAACGTGTGGAACTGCCCCAAAGACAAGCAAAGAAGGTAGAGGGTAAGAATCAGGATTCTGTTTACACATAAATGTTTTGGATTTGAAAGTCCCATATTCTTGGGTTTAAGAACATACTTTCTGACATCAGGAATGAATTGCAAATTCAGACTTAGGAGATGATAACTTTCTCACCAAGCAAATAACCCTGAAACTTGGCCAGTGCATTAGTGTCATGTGCTGTTAAACAAAGCACCACAAACCTGGATGACAACAGACATTTATTGTCTCACAGTTCTGGAGCCTGGAAATCCAAAATCAAGGTGTCCTCAGGGTTGCATGTCCTCTGAGACTCTGTGGGAACCCCTTCCCTGCCCTTTTGGTTTTCCGTAGTTGCCTCGGTCTCTGGCATGCCTTGGGGTCCAGCAGTGTCAGTACAGTCCCTGCCTCTTTTATCACATGGTGTTCTCTCCATATGTCTCTCTTCAGAGACCATCCTAACAACCTCATCTTAACTTGACTGCATCTGCAAAGACACTATTTCCAAATAAGGTCACATTCGGGGGTATCAGGAGTTGGGGCCTCATCAGGTCTTTTTGGGGACATGTTTCCACTTCTGACAGTCATATCTGTGACTCCCCAGTCAGGACTATTTCTATGACATGGAGTGAGACTGAGATTTTCATTAGGAGCAGAAAGATCCCATCTGTCGCCAGAGATACCTGAATACAGGTTAATTAACAGAACAAAGGGTGTTGGACCAGTGATTGTAATAGTCAGGCTCATTTTCAAACACAAAGCAAAAGCAAGATGACTTCCCAATCCTCTGCTTTGTTGTATTTTATTTTATTTGAGTCAGAGTCTCACTCTGTAGCCCAGATGAGTTCAGTGGCATAATGGCTCACCGCAGTCTCAACCTCCTTGGTTCAAGCAATCTTTCTGCCTCACCCTCCTGAGTAGCTGAGACTACAGCTGATTTTTTTTTTTGTAGCGACAAGGTTAAAATGGTAAATTTTATGTTATGTATATTTTACTCCAATCAAAATATATAAAGAAAATATACTGGGCTGATATTAGTCATTCTGAATTGGATTGCCCACCGAAGGTAGACTTGCAGCAATGCACTAGTTTACAAGCAAGGAGTTTTAGTTTTTGTAGAGGTGGGGTCTCACTGTATTGCCCAGGCTGATCTCAAACTCCTGGGCTCAAGCAATCCTCCCACCTTGGCCTCCCAATGTGCTGGGATTACAGGTGTGAGCCACCACACCTGGCCCAAGTAAGGAGTTGTATTGGAATAAATGTTCTTAGATATTAATCAAAACAACATTTTCTTCCTATCTCTATTCTGGTGAATGCTGGGAGCCACACTGCAGGTCCAGACCCTGGTCCCTGGGGAGGATGGGCGACTGCCTGGATTTAAGGCCATAGCATACTAAACTTCCTGCAGTGTCCTCTCCTCCAGGGTGTGCCAGCTCAGCTCTCATGGGAAGCGGCAGCTGAGTAGCCAGCAGCAGGGCCTGGTGGGCAACATTGGCGTCAGGTAGGCTGGACATGATGGCAGAGTCAACCACCTGCCATTCTGGACAAAGGCCAAACCTGTCCTGGGTGCCACCTAATTGCTGCCCACTATACCTTAGGCCCCCAGCAGGCCTCAGACGTAGTAATTTCCCAGATGCTTCTACACAGACTGTTATCTAGTCTTGTCGATGGCTCTTGTGAGGTCACTGCTATCTTTGCCCGGCATCTTGTCCAGGTCTCACAGGAGGTCACAGAAAGATCTGGGCCTCACCCTGGACCTCTCACTCAAGTCCAAGTTCTCTCCTTCACCCCTTGCCAGTCAGAGCCACCAACCTTTCCTCAGTATCCTGGAGAAGGCAGTTGTTATGAGCACTGAGCACTGGAACAGGAGCTGTTGAATGAACAAGTGTGGGTCTTGAACACCGCTTTCTGAAAGGTCGTTTTCTCTACTCCCAGGCTTGGCTTGTGTCCATTACAGCCCAGGGACCAGAAAAACTTTGCTGGGGCCTAGCTGGAAACACTTCAAAATATCTCAGTTACCACAGATCAGGCTTCTGAGAAAGTTAGAAGCCCTAGGGTCACCCAGACACCTTTTCCAGAGGGAGAGGATCACTCTGGCTACTCAATCTGACATGTACAGAGCAAGGTTTACTTGTGCCCTCCCCTCTTTCTGACCCCCAACACATGCATACACATGAACATGTTCAGATACATGCACACAAGCACATGTGCATGCTCACAAACACATGTGGGCACACACAGACACACATACACACACATGAAAACACACACATGCTTTCTTGAAATGACTTTGGCAGCAGCAAAGCCCAGATCTCTCTATAAATTCTCTATAAATAAGGTCAAGAGGAGAATAACTTTGAGCCTGAGCAAGGCCTTTCTTTGCATCCTGTTAACGTAGGGAGCTGCATTTCCTTCAGTGTTCTCAGTACAAGACATTGGTCAGTGTCTTCCCTAAGCTCTTGCTCCAGCAAATAAATTAGGGTCACATTTTGTGCCCTAAAACAAGGCACTTGCTATCTCCAGCTTTTTTTTTTCCTTTGAGTCAGGGTCTCACTCTGTCATCCAGGCTGGAGTGTAGTGGCACAATCACAGCTCACTGCAGCCTCAAACTTCTGGACTCAAGTGATCCTCCCACCTCAGCCTCTCAAGTAGCTGGGACTACAGGAGTATGCCACCACACCTGGCTAACTTTTTAATTTTTTGTAGCGATGAGGTCTCCTTATGCAGCCTGGGCTGGTCCCGAACTCCTGGACTCAAGCAATCCACCTGCCCTGACCTCCCAAAGTGCTGAGATTACAGGCATGGGCCACTGTGTCTGGCCGTTCAACTCTTAATAATCAAGAATCTCCCTTCTCAGCTAGAGGCTTTGTCCACAAAGAGGTTACCAGAAAACAAGAAGCAACACACAAGCTTTCAAAAGCAGAACAGCAAGGAACGCAATGCGTTTCAGCAAGTCAACGGAAACAAGAGAGGGAGCCCAATGTCTAACTTAACGTATTCATTTTAATTTCCAAGTGCTTTTGGGCCTTTTCATGTTGGTTTCATGGAAATTTATGTTTGTCGAGAAGACGGTATTTGCTACAGGATCTTGCTGTGTTCATTTAGCCTGGTAATAAAAACCATCTGCCTGAAATCCTTTTTGGAACAAGAAAGGGTATAAACAAATAAGCAAATGATCATAAAAGATCCAGGGAAGGGGCAGGGCTGTCTCAGGAAAGGGGTGTGTGTGTGGGGGGGTGGGTCCTGGAGCACAGGCCTTGGGCCAGTGTCTGTAGGAGGCTGATGACTTCTGAAGGTCAAGTGTAGAGCCGTTCTGAAAACACACACAGCCTTCAAGCAAATAGGGTGCCTCTTGGGAGGACAGGAGGGAGTGAACAGGCCCCACTCTGCTGGGGTCTTACCACTAGAGTAAGAACAAGGTCATGAAGCATTAATCAATGAGTCCCTGAAGTGGGTGGAATAATGTCCCTGTGGAACTCATGTCCACCCAGAATCTCAGAATGTGACTTTATTTGGAAAAATAGGGTCTTTGTAGATGTCATGAAGTTAAGATGAGGACCTACTGGCCCTAAATCCAATGGCTGGTGTCCAAATAAGAGGAGGAGAAGAGAAACACAAGAGAGAAGAGGCCACATGACAAGAGAACACAGCGGTCCAGCTGTAAACCAGGGAAATGCCAAGTAGGGCTGGGATCCGGCAGAGGCTGAAGAGACCAGGAAGGATCCTCCTCTAGAATGTTCAGAGGGAGCGTGGCACTGCTGACACCTGATGTTGAGTTTCTAGCCTCCTGAATTGTGAGAGAATAAAGTTCTCCGCATGAGGGAACTCATTCAGTCCTTACTTCAGACTGGGAGCTCTGAGGACTATGTCTCCATGGGGAGAGACGGGTCAGATTAGACCTCAGAAGAACTCCATCAGACCCCTGGCCTTTCAGTCGGGCATTGAGGCCCAGGAGTAGGGCAGAGGTAAGAAAGAACGCCTAAGTCCATTTCAGTTTGCTGAATTATTTTCCTGCCACCTGAGAGGAAATGGAGACGCTCCTGTGCTCAGCGAGGAAAGGGGGCAGCCTCCGAGTATGTAGCCGGGGGAGGTTCTGAGAAGGGGCCTTCTTCTTGTCTGGGCTCCGGGTCAGCTCCACAGGCAGGGGTGTGCCTACAGAAGCCCCCGGCTGAGTTGGGTCTGTGAGTAAGGAGGCTGCTCTTCTGACTGCCCTGAAAGGCAGGACAGGGAGAGAAATGGCCAGAAAGACTACGTTTTCAGCTTCTGATACCCAGTACAGGTTTTTATGTTCTCACTGAGACAGTGTTCTTGTAAACAGGGCATCAGCAAGAGATTCCTTTCTTTCTTCCCTCCCTCCCTCCC
>NW_007215127.1:97159-150498 GCF_000164805.1 Carlito syrichta
GGTCTTGAACCTGTGGGCTCAGGCAATCCACTCACCTCGGCCTCCCAAAGTGCTGGGATTACAGGCTGAGCCACCGAGCCCGGCCCAGATGTGATCTTTGAGGTTCTTATCATTCAGAAAACTTGGGACATTGCACACCAGTGTCTGCTTTGAGGAACAGAGGAAGCTCGAGTCTTCCAGGCCTGGTGCAAGAGGAGGAGAAGGGAGGGCGAGGAAGAGGAGCCCAGCAGCCATGTGTTTTCTTTAATCTCCCCCAAATCTAATGTCTTGGAGTGGGAGCTCCTTCCCCTCAGATGGACCTTTCTTCTGCCCCTTGCTTGGAGTCCTCGAAGGAGGCTCTTTCTGAACATGGGGGTGCGGGTGAGTACTGGGGCAGAACAACATGGTTGGAGGAAGGTGGGGTGGCTGTCTTCTTCTCCTCTTTGGTATGGAGGGGACCTAGGACTCTCACATGTTCCCGAAGTGGGTACAGTATGTAGCCAAGGCTTGGTTGGGAGAAAAGGGCTGCAAAGACACTTGGCCAAGACAAAGTAGTACTCCCATCAGACTTTGGGGTCTGCCAAGGTGGGCTTGGTTCCACACCAGAGCTCCAAACTCAGGCTCTCAGTCCCTGGTCTTGAGCAGGGACACCAGCTGTCACCCAAAAGGCAGAGCCAGACCACCTGTGCTGGGTAGATATCTGCCAGCACCCTACCAGCACAGCTGCCTGGCAGAAGAGTCCAGTGTAGGGACTGGCACAGACCAGGAGATTGTCCCCTTCTCCATGGGGACCATATGCTTTTTCATGTATGGGTTGCTATCTTGGGTATGACAGCAGGGAAGAGAGAAATAGTTCTGGTGAAAGTTGAATGTAGGAATAAATATTTATCTAATGTGAGCAGGACTTTTTACCTGGCAGTGGAGAATAGCAGTCTTCCTCCTGGCAATAACCCTAAAGCAATGACGACCCCTCTTCTGTAAGACTTCCCAGGAAACTAAATAAAATCTCAGCTTGATCGTCAAAAAAAAAAAATTACCTAGTGATGTCTCCTTCAACTAAAGGAGATTGTTTCAATTACAGAGGGACAGGATACTATGAGGAGGGGACCCCCAGAAAACCAGAATTCTCATTTGGAGGGCAGGCTCCTTGTAGTACAGGCTTCTCCACTACCTAAGTGTTCTAGGAACCTCTTGACATCAGTGTACCAGTTAGCGTTGTTGTGAGAGGCTGCATTGTGGAAGAAATGTCTGGAGTTGTGGCAAACAGGTGATTGGTTCTTCCACCAAGACAACACATGTTCCTCGTTGCACTGAGTGTTCGGCAGTTTTTGAGCAAAAATGGCATGGCCCCTGTGCCCCACCCACTCTATTCACCCGATCTCCTCCCTAGTGACTTTTTTTTTGTTTCCCCAGATGAAAAAGTCCTCAAAGGGAAATATTTTGCCTATGTGGAAGAGGTGAAACAGAAAACGGCAGAGACACTAAAAGGCATCGAAATGGACGAGTTTGGCCAACCCCTTCGGGTCCCCTCCCACCATGGGAGCTTTTCTGTCCTCTTAATAAATCTTGCTTTTAAAAAAAATGGACAAGTTCAAAGATGGTTTTTTGTTTTCTTTTTTTGAGTTGGATTCTCACTCTGTCGCCCGGACTGGAGTGCAGTGGCCGCTCCCGGCCACCGCAGCCTCGACCTGCTGGGCTCCGGCGATCCTTGCGCCTCAGCCTTCCGAGTAGCTGGAACTACAGGTGCGCGCTACCACGCCCGGCTAATTTTTTGAATTATTGTAGAGATGAGGTCTCGCCAAGTTGCCCAGGCAGGTCTTGAACCCACGGGCTCAGGCAATCCACTCACCTCAGCCTCCCAAAGCACGGGATTACAGGCTGAGCCACCAAGCCCAGCTGAAAAATGGTTTTGAGGAGTGGGAAAAGCATCTTGATAGGTGTATTGCATCAAACAGAAAGTACTTTGAAGATGACTGAAGTTTAAACATGTAAGAATAAATACACAATTTTTTATAAATACATTCTGGGTTTTTTTGGGGGGTCCCTTCTCATATTGCTGACAAATTAAAGTCTCCTCTGCTGCTCCTGGGAGAGGGTTTCATGAGGGAGAGAACTCAAGAAGTTACATGGCCCCTGCACACCTGAGTGCTTTGAGTGAATTTGAGCTCTTGTCACCGTGGCATGGAAGATTGTAATGACCTGAATTGTGTCCCCTCATACCTAGATTCCTAGGTTGATGTCCTAACCTCCAGTACCTTACAATGTGACTGTGTTTGGAGATGGAGCCTTTAAAGAAGAAATAAAGGAAAAATGAGGTGATGTGAGTGGTCACTAATCCAGGATGACTGGTGTCCTTATGAGAAGAGGAGATTAGGACATAAACAGAGCGACAACCATGTGAGGACACAGGGAAAAGGCACTATCCACAGGGCAAGAAGAGAGGCCCCAGAATGAACCAACCCTGCTGATGCCTTGACCTTGGACTTCTGGCCTCCAGAACTGTGAGGAAACAAATTTCTATTTCATCCACCCAGTCTGTGGTATTTTGTTACAGTATTCCAGGAAAACTATTACAATGATTATGCTCAAAGACCACGGAGACAGAGAATAATCCCTGCAGACCTCTGTGTGTGAACAAGGACCACACAAAAGGCTTGGATATTGCCTCAACTTCCCTCAGACACCTGCTGTTACTTAAGTTCCCAGAGCTGAGGAAACTAATTCCCACACAACAGAAGGGGAACCCAAAAGACTGATTGGATCAATTTTATCCTGAACTGACTGAGCTTTGTTGAATTGTCAGGTTTAAGAACTCCATTACGGGATGGGTGAGGGCTTGAGAGAGAAACCATGTTTAGTAATGGACAAGCCAATTTACCATTTTTTTGCCCATCTGAGTTTTGTAGCCTGAGGAAATCATACAAAAAATGCAAACATCATCTGACTTCATCAAAGAAGCAGGTGGTACTATGCACGTTTTATAAATGCAGGTGCCAATGTTTACAGTGAGCAGCTGAAGAAGTAGCTTTAGCCTTAACTGCTTAGAGCTTGGGACTAGACCCCTGAATCCACAGACGAATAAGCAAAGATGATTTTATACCCATATGCACCCCCCTCAAATAGTGAATCATGTCCCCCCCCCACCCCCAAAGTTCTTGTATATCCAGAACCTCAGAATGTAATCTTATTTGGAAGCAGGATTGTTGCAGAGGAAGTTAGTTAAGATGAGGTCAAACCAGGTTAGGGTGGGCCCTGATTCAATATGACTGTGTCCTTATAGGGAAAGCAGAGCAGAGGACACGCAGAGGGAAGATCACACAGGGACTTTAGATATGCTGCTGCAGGCCAAGGAATGCCAAGGATGGCTGACAACGACCGGAAGCTGGAAGTGGCCAAGGTGGATTCTTCCCTCCAGCCTTTAGAGAGAGCACAGCCCTGCTGACAGCTTGATTTGGGACTTTCAGCCTTCGGAACTGTGAGAGAATAAATTTCAGCTGTTTTAAGCCACCCAGTGCAGAGTACTTTGTTACAGCAGCCGCAGGAAGCAAATACATGGAGTTATCACAATCAGGGCTTCTGAAGGACTGTGCTCTATCTGAGATGGCTCCGAAGCCTCTCCAAAATTAGAATCAAATGGGATTTAGAGCACAAGAGGTTCACAGGACCTGCTCCCCCTTCCTAGTTTATCATTTATTTATTTATATTTTTTGAGTTGTGTTCTCACTCTATCATCCAGACTGGAGTGCAGTGGCACGTTCACTGTAGTCTTGGCCTCCTGGGCTCAGGTAATCCTTTTTGTTTTAGGGACAGCTTCAGTCCCTACCTGGGACTACAGGTCACCACACCTGGCTAATTTTTTGATATTTCTTAGAAATGAAGTCTTGCTGTGTTGTCCAGACTGGCTTTGTACCCCTGGGCTCAGGCAATTCTCCCACCTCGGCTTCCCAAAGTGCTAGGATTACAGGTGTGAGCCAATGTGCCTGGACCTTCTTCTTAGTTTAAATCAACTGACATGGACACCTGAGAGCAAATGCTTGCGAGCCATTCAGGACTCCCTCCCAGTCGATGGAAAAAAACACCAAGGAAGGAGGGAAGGGGAAGAGGTGGCAGGAAAACAGGTTTTCTTTGCTTTTTCACAGGAAGCGGCTTAGGCTCTGTTTTCTTTTCTTTCCCCTTCCTTTCAAATTGATCTTTCATATCTCCAATAACTCTTATCTTTCGGCAAACTCAAGTGGGCCCCGCATGAGCTGTGAAAATATCAAACTTCAAAGGTTTCACACAAATCATCTTAAAGCCCTGACCTAAGCCCAGGGAAGCCAGAATGAAACCCAGAAATCCTTCTTTCATCATCGCTTAACTGAGACATTGTTCCCCTCCACAGGTCACATCTGTCACCCTCACTGCTCCCACATGAGTCCCAGTTGGAGAAACCTGCATGATCTGTTCTCAAAGGGGCAAGTTACAAGTCATGCTCCCGATCTGTGATTGGTGACTTCAGCGTTATTCCAGAGGAGGGGGGCGTGGTTTCATTCCCTTTGTTGTTTTCAGGTAGTACAGAAGCAAATGGATGGACCCGATGGTGTTCCGTGGTGGTACACTTCAGACTCACCTGCCAGTGGTGACAGTGCAGAGTGACACTGTTAATAGGGAGAGAATGATGCTTTTTTGAGCTGAGAGAGTTGTGAGAAGAGAGAGGAAAAAAAGTAAGATGATAACAATAACAATAATGCCTTTTCTCTGGTCTTAGAAGAGCTACACGGAACTGTATTTTACATCTCATCTGGATTTAGCTACTGAAGACCAGTAGGACAACTGATGGGAAAAACACTTGTGTGGAGGCAGGTTGGCTGAGTCAAAGAAAAGATTTCCAGTGCCTGTAATCCCAGCACTGCAGGAGGCTAAAGCAGGAGAATCACTTGAGCCCAAGAGTTTGAGACCAGTTGGGCAACATAGCAAGACACTGTTTCTAAAAAAAAAAAAATAGCTGGGTGTGGTGGTGCACACCTCTAGTCCCAGCTACTTGGGAGGTTGAGGGGGAAGGACTGCCTGAGCCCAAGATATAGAGGCTACAGTGAGCTTGCATGTCAGGGTGAGACTCTGAATAATAATTTAAAAAAGACTCCAGTCTCAGATTGAACATGTGCATGTGAATTCAGTAAATGTGTATGTGCCTCTGTGAACTGAGCCCTGTTGCAGGTGATGGGACGTAGAAATGGGAAGGACTGGGGCTAGCTCTCTTTCTCTACCCCAGAGGAGACACGCACAAGAACTGGCTGTGGCTCGTGGAAGTCTACAGGAAGGTGGGCATTCTCTCAGCTGGGTCCTCCAGATGCAATCAAGTCTCTGTTCTAGATGGGGCCAGCTGGCTGCATCCACCTGGTGTCCACAGAGGGATTCTTGTGGAGTTGGAATCCAACCAGGGAACGCTGACTAGGCCTTGGTCCCTGCCTGAGGGGCCGAGGGGTCCTGTCTTTTTGTTTTAGGTGGTTCACATGGCAGAGGTGCTTATAATTCATCCTCCCAAACAGAGGTGTCTTTTTGCAATCTACCCATCTGGATGAGGTGTCTTTGTTTTCTCTTCCTTCTTCATTTTCTTTTTTAATTAAAATAACTTTTTTTCTAGAGATGAGGTCTTGCTGTGTTGTCCAGGTTGGTCTTGAACTCCTGGGCTCAAGCAATCCTCCCACCCCAGCTTCCCAAAGTGCTGAGTTTAAGTTCTGAGCCACTGCACCCAGCCTCAGGGCACATGAGTCACTGCAGCCAGTCTCAGGGCTCATGAGTATCCCTGGTAAGACAGAGTGGTAAACTTTCTGTGGTTGCTCTTGGGAAGTTGCATTGAGGGAGAGGGAGAGAGATGACATTAAGGACAAAAAGTCTCAAGAAGTAAGCATCATAGCACACATTGGTTTTGGGGGGCAGTGAACCCCATAACTCATGAGAAACTAGCCTTTGGAGTTTTCATGTGACTAAGTCCATTTTGCCTTCAACTTCCTCCAAATCTGAATTTGTGGGGGACGTTCAGGGCCATCGTCTAGGGGACATTGTGTTGTCACTTTGAAAGAACCCAATGCCTAAGTGGAAAACAAGACTCATTCTTGACAATCATTAGGAACACACTTGATAACCAGAAAGCCCTTTATTTCTGGAGGAGGCTCATAGACCTCTCTTGTGCATGTAGCTACTGTGGTGTCTGTTTAGGAAACAAGCGAGAGAGGGAGCAGGAAGGTGTAGGGGGAGCACAGAGCAGAGCTAGGGCAGCTGTATCGCTTCCTCCTCCCAGAACTTGGCCCTGTCATCTTGCTGTCAGAGGCAGATCTGAACATCTGCTGGGCTTCCTGGGTCTCCGGGTCAGCCTCAGGAACTCTTCGCCACACTCCCTGAGACCTGCCCTTGACCTTTTGTTCTTCCTCAGGTCCCGTATGGGCTTCCAGTCATATTGGATTAGGGTCTGCCTTATTCCAAGATGGCCGCATTTTAGCTCCATTCATTCCATCTGCAATGACCCTATTTCCAAAGGAGGTCACATTCTGAGGTTCTGGGAAAGATGTGAATGGGGGCAGTGCACTATTCAACCTAGTAACCCCCAGTATCCCCCGACATTGAAACACCCCCAGTCTTGTAGCCCATCAGGTCTCTGACTGTACCTTCTCTCTGTTCCAGAAGAAACCTTTCTCTTAATATTATGCTCTTATTAAAAAAAAAAAAAAAAACAACATAAAAAATGGGCAAAGGACATGAACAGACACTTCTCAAAAGAAGACACAAGTGGTCAACAAACATATGAAAAATGCTCAACATTGCTAATCATCAGAGAAATGCAAATTAAACCACAATGAGAGACTATCTTATGCCAGTCAGAATGGCTATGATCAAAAAAGTCAAAGAACAACAGATGTTGGCAAGGATATGGAGGAAAAGGAGAGCTTGTACACTATTGGTGGGATTGTAACTAGTTCAACCTCTGTAGGAAACAGTACAAAGAGAACTACCATTGGACCCAGCAATCTCACTACTAGGGATCAGCCCAAGGAAAAAGAAATCATTATATAAGAAAAATATCTATATGCATATGTTCATTGCAGCACTATTCATAATAGCAAAATCATAGAAGCAGCTAAGTGCCTATCAATGATTGGAAAAAGAAAATGTAGTACATATGCACCGTGAAATACTATGCAGCCATAATAAAGAACAAAATTATGTCCTCTGCAGCAACATGGATGGAGCTGAGATCATCATCCTAGGTGAACTAACTCAGAAACAGAAAACCATACACTGCACGTTCTCACTCATATGTGGAAGCTAAATGGCCACAAAGATGGAAATAACAGACACTAGGGACACCAATAAGGAGGAGAGGGGAGGAGATCAAGGTTGAGAAGTTACCTCTGGGTACAATATTTGCTGTCTGGGAAATGGGTCTGTAGCCCAATCCCCAGCAGTGTGCAATATGTCCATGTAGCAAACATGCACTTGTACTCCCTGAATCTAAAATAAAACTTAAATAATGAGAAAAAAAAGAAACCCATTCACCTCTATCCATTTAATCAAGTCTAAACCACTGCCGGCATTTTCAACTCCACCCCTTGCACGCCCCTCCCCCATCTCATGTGCATCTCCCTCTTCCCATTCAAAGCTTCCGCCCTGTCCTTCAGCCAAGCCCTGGCCCATAGCTCTCCTCTCCTCTCTTCCCGCTGATCTCCTCCCTCCTCTCACAGTGCAGCCTCTGTGCACTGGGTGCTGTGCTGGCACACAGCGAGTCTCAGCTCACTCTTGTCCTATTGAAATTGTTCCCTGAGGTCTTTCCCAAGCACCCGGGGCTGCCCGGCTATCTTTTATTCTTCTCATTGTTATCATTATTTTTGAGCCCGAGTCTCACTTCGTTGCCCAGGCTTGAGTGTAGTGGCATGTTCATAGCTCACTGCAGCCTCGACCTCCTGGGTTCAGGTGATCCTCCTGCCTCAGTCTTCCAAGTAGCTGGAACTACAGGTAGGTGCCACCATGCCTGGCTAATTTTTTGTAGAGTTGTGGTCTTGCTATATTGGCTAGGCTGGTTCTAAATTCTTGAGCTCAAATAATCCTCCCATCTCAGTCTCCCAAAGTGCTGGGGTTACACTGCATCCTTTGTGTCTAGAATCTGAGTGACAATGTAGCAGGAGTCCTTTGTCCCCGAGTCACTTGGTCCCTCTCCAGTCCACTGGTGTTTCTTTTTCTTTTTTTTGAGTCGAAGTCTCACTCTCTCACCCAGGCTGGAGTGCCGTAGCACACTCATGGCCACTGCAGCCTTGACCTGCTGGGTTCAGGTGATCCTTCTGCCTCAGCCTTCCAAGTAGCTAGAACCAAAAGGCGTGCATGCCAGCACACCTGGCAAATATTTTGATTTATTGTAGAGACAAGGTCTCTTCAAGTTGTCCAGGCTGATCTCGAACCCTGGGGCTCAGGCAATCCTCTCATTTTGGCCTCCCAAAGTGCTAGGATTACAGGCGTGAGCCACTGCTCCTGGCTTGGTTTTTCACCAGCAAGTCACTTCCCCAGCTACATGACATATCAGTGCTCCTGCCTCCCTGGCACACTCCAGAAACTGGGGAGTCGATATGTTTTCACTTGAAGCTTGCACAATTGCAGTCTTTTTGTTTTATGGGCTGGGTTCCTACAGAGAATTGGTTAGAAGAGACTAAGTGAGTTTAGGCTATTAATAAAAGGGGACTGGAGGCTGGACATGGTAGCTTACGCCTGTAATCCCAGCACTTTGGGAGACCAAGGCAAGAGGGTTGCTTGGGCCCCAGAGTTTGAGACCAGCCTAGGTAATATAGTGAGACCTCATCCCTCCAAAATAATGATAAAAAAATAATAAAAATCACAAAATTAGGGGGGCATGGTGACACATGCCTACAGTCCCAGCTACTTGGGAGGCTGAGGCAGGAAGATCACCCAGAAAGTCGAGGCTGGGGTGAGCCATGATTGAGCCACTGCATTCCAGACTGGGCAACAGAATGAAATCCTGACTCAAATAAAAATACAAATAAGTGATGAGGATTAAAACAGAGTTGCTGATCTGTGTGCAGTCTCTTAAGCTGTGCCTGTTCCGGGCCCCCACCCAGACCTACTGACTCAGACCTTCTGGAGGGAAGGTTGGGAATCTGTGCTTTGATGTCAGCCCTGTCCCAACCCCGGTGATTCTTATGCATTACAGAGTTGAGATTCACTGATCTAAACACCCTGACAATAAATCTGATTCTTTGGCTGCATTAATAACTTCTCATGGCTCATCTGGCCAGTCGGGCAGAGCCAACCATGATGTGGTGCTTTCTAGGTTATCAATCACTTCCAGGACTGCTGGCATCTCTCAACAGAGTGACATTTGGGGGGCTGGTGGGGGAAAATCAGGGAGTCCCCAGAGTAACCCCATAGGCAGTGCTGGGCCCAGAAGCCAGCCCCAGCCACACATACAGAGTCTACCTATCTGTCCCCGTTGGGTCCCCCAAGGCGGAGAATTAGAGCATGTTGTTCGTTTATAATGTTTGCTTTACTTTTGGAAACACCCTGGGGCAACTCAGGCTAGGTTTTCACAGTGATGTTTGACTTGGCTTAACTGCAAAGTTTCCCTTTTTTAGTCTGTTTATTGCAAGTTAGCACATGGCCCCACATCCAGGGGCCTGACACCAGATCCAGCAGAAATGGGGGGCGGAGGGAGGATGAGGGGAGAGGAGAGTGAAATGAAGCATTGGGAGGGCCAGACCCAGCTTTCGCAAATCCGTCTCGGGGCCTGGCACTCACCTGCAGTCAGGCTGGGTGTGAGGTGGCCTCAGACGTTGCAGCCTTGGACCTGTCATTGCATGTGACTGTGACACACCTAACTGACCAACCACAGGGTGTGGAGGATGATTTCCCAGGAAAGAGACACACTCCATTCTCTAGCTCCCATTTTGCTTGCTCATTTTTTTTTTTTTTTTAAATAAGTCAACTAAGCCAGGCACAGTGGCTCATGCCTATAATCCCCACATTTTGGGAGGCCGAAGTGGGAGGATTGCTTGGGCTCAAGAGTTGGAGACCAGCCTGGGCAACATAATGCGATCTTATCTATTCAAAAAAATTAAGAAACCAACTCATTTTCTTTCTTACTTTTAGAGACAGGATCTGGCTCTGTTGCCCAGGTTGGAGTACAGTGGCATGATCACAGCTCACTGCAGCCTTGAACTCCTGGGCTCAAGAGATCCTCCTGTATCAGTCTCCCAAGTAGCTGGGAATATAGGTGGGTGCCACCACCTCCAGCTAGTTTTTTCTTTTTTATTGTAGAAATGAGGTCTTGCTATGTTGCCCAGGCTGGTCTTAAACTCCTGGCCTTGAGTGATCCTTTGACCTCGGACTCCCAAAGTGCTGGGATTACAGACGTGAACCTCTGCTCCTGGCTGAAGTCAACTCACTTTCAGTAGTAAGTTGCTAATCCTTCTCCATGTTTACTTTCAAGATATTTTTCCCCCCAGCATTTAAGTTTTTATTAACATGAGTTTTAAAAAACAATTATCTATACCAGTGTGGGAGGGTGAGGTGGCAGAGAAAAGGAATATACTGATAATAAAGCTTCAGGTTCATCCCATCATGGATTTCATAGTCCCCCAGAGACATGTGGTCCTTAAAATCGTGTACCACTTCCTCAGGACAATCTTGTTCCAACGGGTGCCAGTTGGGCTGCGATCAGTTTCTTAAGGTCCCTGATGGTGTCATTGGTGTTGCATTTAGCACAGATCTTTTTCCCTAGACGGTCATTGCAGACAACCTCGATCATCCTGGCTGGAGCTAGAATCGCCTGGAACTTCTACTTTCAAGTTTCAAATAGATGCCATATCACATTTTAATAAAAATTGCCATCACTGGGCCAGCTGCATTATTTACCTTGTTTCATTTCACCTGCACAGAAATCTATGCAGAGATGATGAGTTCCCACTGAATGATGAGAAAACTAACTCGGAGAGGTGACATGAGTGGCCGAGGGGACCCAGCTAATACACAGGGAGCGGCTTAGTGGATTGGCTTCTCTCTGCTTGGCTGACAACATGCCACATCCTGAACCCGTCAATGTCACCCCCCCCCCATATTCTTTCTCTGCCTTGGGGAAGGAAAGGACAATGGCTTATCTAAGGGCTGGAGTATTTCACCCGAGGTAAAGCCCCAGTTTGTACCAGGCATACTAGCCCAGTTCATACCAGCAAAACAAAAGCAAAGAAAGGGATCTGTTTACAGAAACACATCTGCAGGGTATTTGAATATATTATTCCTGGGAGTTTCTGTTCATGTCCCATTTCTTTTTTTTTTTT
This sequence comes from Carlito syrichta, assembly GCF_000164805.1. Lineage (NCBI taxonomy): Eukaryota > Metazoa > Chordata > Mammalia > Primates > Tarsiidae > Carlito > Carlito syrichta. Next base: position 108,454 of record NW_007215127.1, read on the forward strand.
TTTTTTAACAAAAGTGAAAGAATGATTGGAATACATGAGTGTGGGTGGTAGACACAGGCTAAAAATCAGGGCAAGACCCTTGGGACACGACCACTGTCACCTGACCCAGGGAGGCTCACACTCAGAGGCATGGGTGTTTGTGACTCTGGCAGCACAGACAAGGTCTCCATGAAGTCAGTGGGACTTTTGGGGCTGAGACTATGATACTGAACTGGAATTTATGGGGTTTTAAGAACAGACCCAGGAATGCCCAAGATTCCTACTTGAAGGTTCCTTTCCTACTGCTGCCCTTCGATACCTCCTGCTGAGTTGACATGGACCTAGCCTCCCTGTTCCTACCCATGGGGTCATCTCTGTGGTGGGTGGTGATTGTGAGACTCTGTTAATCTCTTCTCAGCAGCCTGGACATCAATTAAAGGACTCACAGACTGGGCTCAGTGGCTCACACTTATAATCCCAGCACTTTGAGAGGCCGAGGCAGGAGGACTGATTTGATGAGCTCAGTCACTTGTCCAAGACTTCAAAGTTAGCAAGAAGTAGGGCCTAGAAATGAACAAAGTCCTTTCTTCCACATGCTGCCCTCCATGAAACACTATTCTTATGCCTGTTGAGGTCTGGTGTGGTGTCTCATTATACTATATTCCTAGCCAGGAGGTCGAGAGCAGTTGTGTCAGCCCTGTGGAGTGCTTTGAGGTCAATGCTGGAAGAGCAGAGTTTACTCTCGGTCACAAAAAGGGTATTCCAAGGAAATGATATCTTTGTTTTTTTTTTCTCTCTTTGTGCCTACAAGGGAGGACCTCCCCCCAAACGGAATTTATTTATAAAATATTGTGTACTTATTCTTACATGTTTAAACTTCAGTCACCTTCGAAGTACTCTCAGTTTGATGCCATACACCTACCGAGATTCTTCACCTGCTGCTCAAAACCATATTGAACTCATCTTTTTTGATGCCTTTTAGCGCTTCTGCCATTTTTTGTTTCGCCTCTTCCACAGAGGCAAAATGTTTTGCATTGAGGGCTTTTTTCATCCAGGGAAACAAACAAAAAAAAGTTGCTCAGGGCAAGATCAGGTGAATCAGGTGGGTGGGTGGGACACAGGGGTCATGCATTTTGGGTCAAAAACTGCTGAACACTCGGCACAATGTGGGTAGGGCACTCATAAATCACCCAGCACGAAATGAGCAAACGCGTTGAAAAGATCTCCCCCTAACCCCCCCAAAATTTGCCGAACCCGAACACAGCCTGTCACCTTGCTAGCTGGTACACGGACGCTGATGGGTTCCTAGAACACTTACCTAGCGGGAGAAGCCTGTACTACGTGGGGTCACCCTCCAAAGATAGTTCAATTTTTTCTTTTGGGTCCCTCCTCGTAGACATTACTTGAGAGGGTTTATATTATGGAGGCATCTGGTAAACGTTATAGCTACCATTTTATACTTCATTTGCCTTCCTGATCTTAGGGTGTTCATGCCAAATAATACCGAACACGTAAGAATCAAGTGCAAATTGCACATTATTTGACATGGGTGTCATTAAGAACTACTATTTTCTTGACTAGTGTGCCTTCAGTTATCTATTACTGTTTTAATATGTAGAGTTTTTGTATTCATAAATATGATAGTAATAAAAATATGAGTTATCCACTCAAAAACAAAACACCGAACATTTCCCACCTGTTAAAATTTCTGTGTAATCTTGAACACATCTGACCAAAATGAAAGGGAAACGTTCTCAACTCAGGCTACACGTTAGATCACTTGAGAAGCTTTGAAAAATTCTTAATGCATGGGCCCACCTTTAGACCAATTAATTCAGATCCCTGAGAAGTGTATGCTGGGAAGTGATCCTTTAGAAAGCTCTACAGATGGTTCTAACATGTAGCCAGCGTTGAGAACGACTGGGTTTAGACAATATTGGATTTTTAAATTCATGGAGTTGACACTAATGTCATTGCATTAATGTGCCAGAAAGGAGAAAGGTCTATATTATGTATTACAATCAAGAGTTTTGAATATAACACAACTAAAATATATGCAATGAATAAATAATACAGCAAATTATTAAGTTCCAGATACAAAGCAGATATTCAATAAATATTACTGGATGATTAAATGAATGACATCCTACAAAGTTTCATATGTATAATTATTTGAGTTGGAGTCTCTGCTGTCCAGGCTGAAGTGCAGTGGCACGGTCATGGGTACTGCAACCTTGACCTGCTGGGTTCAGGCAATCCTTCCATCTCAGTCTTCCAAGTAGCTGGGACTACAGGTGTGTGCCATCACACTCAGCTAATTTTTTGATTTATTGTGGAGATGAGGTCTTGCCAAGTTGCCCAGACTGGCCTCTAACTCCTGGGCTCAAACAATCCTCCTGCCTTTGCCTCCTAAAGTACTGGGATTACAGGTGTGTGCCACTGTGCCAAGTCAAATATTACATTCTGATGAAACTAAGATGTCATCAATTGTAAGATGAAATATCACTGGTAAAAAAAAATTTTTCGCCTGGCTCGGTGGCTCAGCCTGTAATCCCAGCGCTTTGGGAGGCTGAGGTGAGTGGATTGCCTGAGCCCGTGGGTTCGAGACCCGCCTGGGCAACTTGGCGAGACCTCATCTCTACAATAAGTCAAATATTAGCCGGGCATGGTAGCGCGTGGTAGTTCCAGCTACTTGGAAGGCTGAGGCGGAAGGATCGCCGGAGCCCAGCAGGTAGAGGCTGCAATCTGGGTACCAGAGTGAGACTCCAACTAAAAAAAAAAATTCATTAATTTATGATGTGTCACATATTATAAGTCACACCTCAATTTAGAAAATGTAAAAACCAGGAATATGAGCCATATAACTGAGTAAATACAACACAGTATTTAAAAAGCCACTGTATCTTTTTCGGTCTAGTCTACGCCAACTGTTATACCCATAATTGCCACTAGATGCCGCTGTGATCTGCTTCTTCAGGTTCCAGAAGGAACTCTGAAAGCCAATTTTCTCCGAGGATTTAAAATTGAAATAGTTCACCCCTCTTAAAGACAAAAGACTTCACAATGTCATATTTTGAGGAGTTGTGGCTCATTATTTCTCTGTGTTAAGTCCTATCAAAATATTTCACAAAGTTAGAAATAGTTTTAAAATAGAAAAGTTTTAATGGCTTGATAGGAAACAATTGCTTTCCTTTTATCTACATCCCCAGATTTCACATTTGACTTGTAATTCGTGACTAGTCTGAAGTGAGTTATAGAGAAGAGATGGTAACACTGGCAGGAAGATTGATGTTTGACTTAAGTAAAATAAAAAGTCAAGCTTGACCGAGTGTGGTGGCTCACAGCTGTAATCCCAGTACTTTGGGAAGCTGAGGCAGGAAGATTGCTTGAGCCCAGGAGTTTGAGACCAGTCTAAGCAATATGGTGAGACCTCATCTCTACAAAAAAAAGTAGCTCGGCATGGTGGTGCGCACCTGTAGCCCCAGCTACTTAGAGGACTGAAGCAGAAGGCTCACCTGAACCCAGGAGGTCGAGACTACGGTGTGCCATGATGGTGCCGCTGCTCTTCAGCCTGGGTGACAGAGTGAGATCCCTACTCAAAAAAAAAGGAAAACTTGCAGGAATGAATATGCTGTACTCTAATTTGAAGGTAGCAGATCATGGTACTCTGCGCGTGAGTCACTGCTCTCTGAGACCGGATCAGCTGGGTGGAAAAGGAAACTAGGGCCTGTGAGATGAGGCTCAGGCTTAAACCCAAGCCCAGCATTAGCCATGGGCCTCCATCCAGGACCTCCTGGGCTGACAACCTGGAAGATTTTCTTTCAGTGAAACGATACAAGCTTTAGGGTCAAGAGGAAGCCCAGGACGTTTCTGAAGATATGCTTAGGGCAGTGCTACTCAAAGTCTTTCGGATCTCCACTGAGATGAGAACAGAAACTGAGAATAAGCATCTTAACACTTGCAGTAGCACATTAACAAAGTAATTTTTATAAAAATGTACTGGGTTTGTATTTTTTATGTCTTTATTTTATATTTAAGTTTTCTAATATTTTTAAAAGTATTAGTCCGTAGCAGAATGGAATTTTTTTTTTTTAAAGGCTCTACATGCCAGGTGCAGTGGCTCACGCCTGTAATCCTAACACTTTGGGAGGCCAGGGTGGAAGGATTGCTTGAGCCCAGGAGTTCAAGACCAGCCTGGGCAACATAGCAAAACCTACAAAAAAATTTAAAAAATAAACCAATCATGGTGATGTGTGCCTGTAGTTCCAGGTACTCAGGAGGCTGAGGCAGAAGGCTGACCTGAGTCCAGGAGGTCAAGCCTACATTCCAGCCTGGGCAACAGAGTGAGACCCCTACTCAAAACCAAAACAAACAAACAAACTAAAAAACATGACCCTTCACCGTAGAAGGCTTTCACAACACTTCAGAGAGCCCAACTCGAGCTGCTAAAAAGAGACAACCACCCTATCACACCCCTGAATAATTTTCTAGTACACACATAGGTAGGAAAGGATAGAAGAACAGGGAAACCTTGACTGTGAAGGACAGGATGACTAACGATTTAAACAAAGATCCTAAGAACAGAAATCCTTGGGGAGTCCCAGCCTCTGAGCCCTGAACAGTCAGCAACTCACGGGAACACAGAAACTCTGCAGAGACTCAGAGACTCACTCCACCCCTGCCAGTGGCACCCCTCACTCAATGCATACACACAACAGCAAGTCTAGAACGGACCTCAGGACAAGGGGAGCTCAGGTGGCCACAGTGAAAAGACAATGTAAAACCACTCAGAATTGCCCAAGTTTTCAGAGGAGAAACACAAAGAGAGAACCACAGTTAACCAGGCTTGATCCAGCCCAAATCAGCTGGCCTTGATGGAGGGAGGCTTGGGGCACCGTGGGTTTCTATTTATGGATAACTGTGAGTTGGCCACTCGGTTTCTCTGAAAAATGCCTGGTTACTCTGAAAAATGCCTGGTTACACTAGCATACCGTTGGTGTCTTTTTTGGAAAGCAATTGATAAAATCTATCAAAATGTAAATTGTGAATACTCTTTAATGCAGCAGTTTAGATTAGAAATTCACCCTACAGTTATACTCTGAAAGTAAGTAAGACACACATAAGACACTCTAAGTATTCACAGACTCTTTCTGAGAGAATAAACTGCATAAAGCTTAAATGTCCTATTGATTGATTGATTGGAGACAAGGTCTTGTTCTGCCTTTTAGGCTGGAGTATAGCGGCATGATCAACTCACTACAGTCTCAAACTCCTGAGCTCAAGTGATCCTCCTGCATCAGCCTCCTGAGCAGCTGGAACTGCAGGCTTGCACTACCATATCAAGCTAATTAATTTATTTTTTGAGTTCAGGTTTCACTCTGTCTCCCAGGCTGGAGTGCAGTGGCACGACCATGGCTTACTGCAGCCTCGATCTTCTTGCTGCCTATTTTCTTCCTTCTGCCTCAATCTCCTGAGTAGCTGAGACCACAGTCACATGCCACCACACCCCACTAATTTTTACATTTTTTTGTAGAGATGAGGTCTCGCTATATTGTCCAGGTCTTAAACTCCGGGGCTCAAGGAATCCTCCCATCTCGGCCTCCCAAGAAGTTGGAATTGCAGATGCAAGCCACTGTGCCTGGCCTAGTTTGATTTTTTAAAGTAAAATATGGGTTAAATTAATATGGAGAAAGGTGTCTAATGCATCAAGAACTACAAGAAATGACTACAAATATCAGTCAGTCATAGACATAGCCTGACACGAGGGGTTGCACAAAAATCATAGTGTCCTCAAGCTCGCGAGCCACTGGCAAAGAAAAAGCCCGGCAATTCCTAGCATGCTCTCACCAATGACTCATGAATATCTTGTAGTAACAAGTGTTACCAGCCTCAGGGGACCCCCATAAAGCCCGGTGAAACATGCAGCAGAGGACCCAGGGCTTCCAGGGCTCATGGCCATCACTGGGTGAGAAAGCCCAGAAACAACTGCCCTAGTGTCTAATGACTATGGGGAAACAGGATGAGAGGGAAGGAGATTTGGTTTGGTGACTTAAATAAAAAATGGTTGCCTGGCCTGCTTCATAAAGACAGGGAGTGTCTTGGTGACCAGGAGTGCTATTGACTTTTACAAATGGGACATACAGATTTCCTGTTTAATTCACCCACACAAATGCTGATTCACTATGATACCATCAGTTTCAGAAATATTGTTATAGGTTCTATATAATGAGCACATATATACATGCACACATACGTATATCATGCTCTGTGCTCTCAGGCAGTGGGAGCTGGGGTAGGAGACTGCCTTGTCCCCTTTGGAGTTTCCAGTTCAGCATATCATACACTACAAACACTCTTGGCCGAAGAGTATTTTCAGTGTTATCCCTGAGTTGAGTATGTTCTGCAAAACACATAGTTTACTCCATCGCGGTCTTGCTTTCTGCCACTTACTTTATCTTTTTTTTTTTTTTTTTTTTTGAGTTGGAGTCTCACTCTGTCGCCCAAACTGGAGTGCAGTGGCCGCTCCCGGCCACTGCAGCCTCGCCTGCTGGGCTCCAGCGATCCTTCCGCCTCAGCCTTCCAAGTAGCCGGAATTACAGGCATGCGCTACCACGCCCGGCTGATTTTTTGATTTATTGTAGAGATGAGGTCTCGCCGCCCAGGCGGGTCTCGAACCCTTATGGAAATGGTGGAGGAGGCACATGGCGTAGATCCGGAAGCCACAGAGACAAGTGCACGCCCTTTGCAATCCTAGGCAGCATTGTAAGGCTGGGAGAGATGGCCAAGGGGATTTGAAAGGGGCATCAAGGTAGGAAGCCAGGATTCAGTTTAGAAAGACTCAAAGAACAAGCAGTGCTTCTTAACGTCTGTGCACCTTTTATGTTATGGCTTATCTGACAGATGTGTTGGAGGTCCTTGGGGAGCCAGGAGTGGTGGGTAGGGGACATTCAAGCACAGAGCCACCCTTACAGGGACACCTGAATACTTGGGCCTCCTAGTGTGTGGAAAGCAACCACATCTCCTTCTAACCAGGGTGGGCCCGCTCAATGACTGTGACATCACTGCAAACAGTAGCAAGAAGCAGAGACAACAGTCTTTTTCAGAATTCTCTTTGGGGGAAGCCATGTGGGAAATGGGAGGTTTTGGAGTTAGGGGTTAGACCCCAAGAGGCAGGCTCTAGGACACCGCCTGATGGGACAGGTGGGTACCTGTCATCGTGGAGTCTTTGCTTTGCTGTGAGAAAGCTGCAAATTTAAGGCCAGCAATGCATTCTCTGGAGGTATGGAAAAGGCTGAGCCTCCCCACCGCCCTGCTGTGCCCTTCCTTTTCTTATTTAGAGTACTCAGCCTTTCCTCTAGGCAAATATTGGACAAATATTTCAAAACCACCCGTTTAAAAAGTGTCAAATTATTATCCTGCCTCCACCTGGCCCCGGGCATGCCTGTGGTGTGTATCGTGTCCTTTCTTTGGTTGGGCAGGAAGTAACCAGAGTCACAGGGCCCTGCAAGTGGAAATGGCCGGCTGCCCAAAGGGCACTTCCGGTGTCAGCCATCTTGGGAGGAGCTCAGACTGGAAACCACAGGGTGGGCTAATGGTCCTTTGAAATGGTAAAGCAGGGTGGCTCTTTGTCTTATTGTGGGCTAAATTAGGAGAAGGGTAGATGTTGGCAGGTGGTGTTGGCCACAGGGAAGTGGGAGTTGGGATGAGATGGAATTTTTCAGCTGAGAGAAGGCAAGCCGTGGTGGCTGGCCGCGGCATCTTTGAGCGACTCCCATGAAGAAGATGGTGGAGACAGTCACTGTTGAGAGGGAGTGACGCTCTTACCATACAGAAATTCCTTCTCCCCAACAACTTCAGACATCTTAGAAATATTGCTTCTAGACTGACACCTTAGAAACCAGAAGTCGTTTACCGACCACCTACACACCGGTCAATTCCTGAAGGACTGAAAAGCGTAGTTCCCTACTGTAGACAGGCTGTGTCCTCTTGAGTCTCACAGGACAGGTCCAGGCTTTGCTACAGCAAATGGTGTCAGTACCTACAGTCCAGGTATGTCCAGGGCTCAGTTGAATTCTTGGCCTCCTCCATGCTCAAATGTGAGGGTACACCTCTAGGCCAATCAAGCACTGAGCTTCCCAGTGACATCCTCCCACCGGTCAGACTGGAAATACTAGAAAAGAAGTGGCAGCTGCCCATAGAGGCAGTGTCAGTATTTTCTTTCCTTTTGGCCAGTTCGGTTTTGACTAGAAACTGGAATAATAATTATAATGATACATGTTTACAGATTTTTAGCTAATTAATCCCTTGGCGTCTTCTTTTGGGGGGAAAGCATTCTACCCACCTCATACATCAGGAAACCAAGAGGCCATATGGTTTGGCTGGGCTGGGTGGTCTCTGGTGTCAGTAGGAGAGTGGAGAGCACAGCTTCAACAGTTCTTGACTTCTTGGCCTGTGTCCAGATTGCTGGGCCTTGCAGCCCCTAGAAAGGTGACACATGAGAAAATGAAGTGGACCAGACCATAAACTACCAGGAGCAGTTTCCTCTAGTTAGGAGGGCAGGCCTTGTGGCCCTGCCAGTGACTGTTTCTCTTGGAGGGACTGGCTTGAAGAGGAGGAAAACCATTACTATGGGAGTGTTTTGCCCACCTTGAATTACCAGCTAAAACAAAACACTCTGTAAAGAAACTCCCCTTCAAGGAAAACTCCAAGTTACTATGAAGATTTCATCCTTCCCTTTTGAATCCCAAGGACTGCAGCTATATCATGCAACATTGGTCTGGAAAAATATTTGTCCGCAGAAACACCCACATGGGTGTTGGGGACACCAGTGACAGGGCAGAGGGGTGGGGCCTGCACAGTAAATCTTAACTAAATCCTTCAAGCTGAGTCCTGACCTACTTGTTAAGAATCCTCTTAGCCAGACACGATGGCTCATGTCTGTAATCCCAACAGTTTGGGAGGCCGAGGCAAGGGAATTACCTGAGGCCAGGAGTTCAAGACCAACCTGGGCAACAGAACTGGGAGAACTGGTATCTATAAAAAATGAAATAAAGAAATTAGCTGAGCATGGTGGCACGTGCCTGTAGGCTCGGCTGTTGGAGAGGCTCAGTCAGGAAGATCACTTGAGCTCTGGAGTTCAAGGCTGTGGTGAGCTATAATTGCACCACTGCACTCCAGCCTGGGTAACAAAGTGAGACTCTGTCTCTAAAAACATAAAAATAAAATAAATAGTAATAATGAAAATAAAGAAAGAATCCTCTTAACCCTTTCTAATAAGAGGTAAGTAGGTTTTCTCCTGATTCTATCTTCTCTATTGCCCGCAATGTTTTTCTCAACAAGTTAGGGTGAAGCAGTGGTGGCTGCAGTTGCGGGAAGAAAAGTAATCAGCTTTTCAGTGGTTGTGGTTATTTCAAGGTAAGGGAAGTGGCAGAAACACAGAGGGAAGCAAGTTTGGGACCCTATAACCCCAGCAGAGGCATGCACATCAGCAAAGAAATCCAGGCTGAGTTCCCAGAGGTCATTGCGTGTGTGTGTGTGTGTGTGTGTGTGTGTGTGTGTGTGTGTGTGATTTTTTTTTTAATAAGCAAGCAGGTATGGCCAGGCACATTGTTTCCATGGTGTGTCAAGGCAGATCACCAGCTCTGAAGCATGGTATTGCCATCCTAATGGATTCCCCCTTAGAACCCCTAACCAGCATTTACTCAGACCTGATCCCACACTGCTTTGGGTCATTGTCCAACTAGTCATATGTGAACGCCTCATTTTCCCAATTGTAGACTTCCTGGTAGTGGGGACCAGAGTTTTCATAATAGATAACAATGAAAATGATTGATCAAAAGAGTTTCCCCTTGGGCATTATCAGCTGAGGGACATAAACTCATTTCAGTCTCCTTTCTATTGCTTGATTTCCTTCCATCAGTTCCAGGTTTCCTGTCCCAGCCCCAACTTCGAGAGTCCTCCTCGATGCAGGAAACACATCTGTGGGCCATGTGTTTCTTTTTTTGCTTCTGCACAATGGTAATTTTTTGGCGGGGGCAGGGGGAGCTACTACAGGAAGCTCAGCAGATTCAGAAGTACAAGGAGCCACACCAAGACCTAGGGTGATATTCCTTGATGTTATCAGCAGGTCTGAACCCAACATCTGCTTAGAGAGTATTGCCCTGAGAAGTGTATCCCAGTGCTAAATTTGGTGGGCCTGTTTTGAGGCGATAGCCTCATATTGAAGTAATTTCTTCCCACCAAAGGGTCTAGAATAGGTTCAGTTGTAATCCGTTTTATGTAGTTGTGACTGCCTTGAGAAACCTGGAAAAGGTTATTGAGAGTGTGTGTCTAGGCATATGGATAACTGTTCCAGCTCAGCAGTTTGTGAGCATCATTAGTAGCCCTTGAAATGGTCCTCCAGGAAGTGCTGGCTGTTAATGACTCTGCCCCGATGCTCCTTTGTAAGCCTAACGAAAAGATAATGTATAACTTTGCAAGTAGGCAAGTGCTATGAATCGATGACTTACTAAGGGACACGGAGATGGTGTGCCATCCTGAACCCAGAAAACATTGCCAAAGGCAAAGTGCAGGATGAACAACTCTTCTATGCTAGTAGAGTGACTTGCCAAGACAGGAGAGAGTGACTCCCTGATAGACTACCATGCTGTGTCTCTTCTACTGGCAGAGAAGGGCCTCACCCGAGGCAGTCAGAAGTGCTAAGGGAACTTTTTTCTTTTTTTTTTTTGAGTCGGAGTCTTACTCTGTTGCTTAGGCTGGAGTGCTCTGACACACTCCTGGTCACTGCAGCCTTAACCTGCTAGGCTCAGGCGATCCTTCCACCTCAGCTTTCCAAGTAGCTGGAACTACAGATGTACACCACCATATCTTGCTAATTTTTAAAATTTATTGTAGAGATGAGGTCTCACCAAGCTGCCCAGGCTGGTTTCGACCCCCTGGGCTCAGGCAATCCTCTCACCTTGGCCTCCCAAAGTGCTGAGATTATAGGCGTAAGCCACCATGCCCGGCCTGTGCTAAGGGAAATTTTATGTGGTAAGGAGAGAGAATCTTTCCATCAATAGCTATTAATTGACTTTCACTCTGTAGGAGGATATTGTACTGTTTAGTGATAGAAAAATGCAATGTATCCTCAGAATGTTTATGATCCACCCAGGGGATAAGGCACAAGATTGAAAAGCTAGTTAAAAGGCAAGGCAATGAAATATACTACACTCTGTGGAATCATATGAGGGGGGTCCCCAGAAAAACTGAATTATCTTTTGGAGGGTGGGCCCCTTGTAGTACAGGCTTCCCCTGCTAGGTAAGTGTTCTAGGAACCCACTGGCATCAGTGTACCAGCTAGCATTGTTGTGAGAGGCTGCATTCGGCTTCAGTGAAAATTTTTTTGGAGATTCTTTCAACGCATTTGCCCATTTCATGATGGGTGATCTACACACGCACCCGCTCACGCTGCACTGAAACTGTTCAGCAGTTTTTAACCAAAAACCATGTCCCACCCTCCCTATTCACCCTATCTCATCCCGAGTGACCTTTTTTTGCTGTTTCCTCGGATGAACAAAGTCCTCAAAGGCAAATGTTTTGCCAATATGGGAGAGATGAAACAAAAAGCAGCAGAAGCACTAAAAGACATCACAATTGACGAATTCAAAAACTGTTTTGAGCAGTGGAAAAAGTATCTCAATAGGAGCCTTGCATCAAATGGAGAGTATTTTGAAGGTGACTGTTGTTAAACATGAAGAATAAATAGATTGGTACAAGAATAGGCACGTAGACCAATGGAACAGGACAGAGATTCTGGAAATAAAAACACCCTCCTTCAACCAACTCATCTTCAACAAAGCCATCAGTAACAGTCGGAATAGGCAATGAATTTATGACCAAATCCCCAAAAGCAAATGCAACAAAAAGCTAAGATAGACAGGTGGGGCCTTATCAAACTGAAAAGCTTTTGCACAGCAAAAGAAACCATCAAGAGAGTAAAAAGACAACCCACAGAATGGGAAAACATATTTGCAAGCGATGTACCTGACAAAGACTTAACATCCAGGATCTACAAGGACCTCAGTGAACTGAAAGGAAAAGAACAAACAACCCAAATTAAAAAGTGGGCAAAGGTCATGAACAGACACATCTCAAAAGATGACACACAAGTAGCCAACAGACACATGAAAAAATGCTCAGCCTCACTAATCATCAGAAAACTACAATGAGATACCACCTAACTCTAGTAAGGATGGCTACCATTAACAAGTCAAAAAACAGCAGGTGATGGCAAGTGTGCAGAGAAAAGGGAATGTTTCTACACTTTGGTGGGAATGTAGACTAGTCCAACCTCTCTGGAAAAAAAGTGTGGCAATTTCTCAAATAACTAAAAATTGAGCTTCTATTCGATCCAGCAATCCCTCTCCTGGGAATATACTCAGGGGGAACATAAATGCTCTACAAAAGAAACACCTGCACATACATGTTACAGCATTGTTCACAATAGCAAAAACCTGGAATCAACCCAGATGCCCATTGAAAGTGTACTGGATGAAAAAAAAAAAGTGGTACACATACATGATGGAATATTATGCAGCCATAAAGAAGAACAAATCATGATCTTTGCAGCAACTTGGATGCCATTGGAAATTATCATACTAAAAGAATTATCACAGGAGCAGAGAACTGAATACTGCATGTTCTCACTCATAAAAGGACCCTGAATACTAGTCGCATTAGCAAAAGGGTGGGATTGACAGATGCAGGATACAACTAGGGGAGGGAGAGGGAAAGTAGGAACAGGCCCACATGGCAACACAATGGGTTCTTGGCCCACTACTAGGGGAGAAGGGCCAGCTAGAAACCCGAACTTCCCCTGCATGCAGCCTACTTATGTTGCAAAACTTTACTTGTACCCCACAACTCTGAAGTAAAATAATTTAAAAAGAATAAATATGCAATTTTTTAATAAATAAATTTCAGGGGTTTTGCCCCCGCCCCATATTCAACCATTAGAGTGAATGAAGTGGATCCAAATGCACTGAGAGTTAAGTGGAAAAATAGTGGTAGCAGAACAAGATATCCTCTATGTGGCTGGGTGTGACGGCTCACACCTGTAATCCCAGCACTTTGGGAGGCTGAGGCGGGAAGATCATTTGAGCCTAGGAGTTTGAGACCAACCTGGGAAACACAGTGAGACCCTATCTCTACAGAGAAAAAGAAGATACATCTATGTAAAAAGTAAACATACACATTTGTGTATGAACGTATGTGTGTATATGAAGGGAGACTGGAGGAAAACACACCAAGAAGGAGCCAGAGGTTCCTTCTGGGGAGGGAAGTGAACCTGGGAAGGGCAGCGAAGGGTATTTTTTATGTTTTTCACCTCACATACTTTTGTGCTGAATACATTGCTTAGAACAAGAAAATATTTATATATTACTTATGTTTAAAAAAAAGGAATAGAGCGAAAAACTTAATAACAAAGCAAGAACATGATAGACACCTAGGGGTTACCACAAAGGGAAGTAGGGTGGTCCAGTCTGTCCACAACGTTGCAAACTCCACAATTTCTCCTCTTCCTCCTTGTTTACAGAATCCCAATTTTGCTCAGGAATCTATGTGTATGTGTCTCAGGAGACACCTAGACAAAAATAAAACCATGGTGGTCTATCCTCTGCAGTGATTTGTTGAGCTCGGTCATGTGATGCAGTCAGGGCCAATGTGATTTGAGGAAACATCCAGGGGGCTTCTGGGTAAAGCTTCTTTGCTCTTGTGTTAGTTTGTTGTGCGTTGCTATAAAGGAATACTGGAGGATGGACAATTTAAAGAAAAGATTTTTTTTTAGACCAGGGTTCTGCTGGTTGTACAAGAAACAGGATACCAGCATTTGTTTCTGATGAGGGCTTCAGGAAGCTTCCACTCATGGTGAAAGAGAACCAGTGTGTGCAGAGATCACATGGTGAGAGAGGAAGCAAGATTGGTGTGAGAGAAGAAGGTGCCAGGCTCTTTTAAATAACCAGCTCTTGTTTAAACTAATAAAGCAAGAACTCACTCTTTGCCATGAGAATGGCACCAAGTTATTCATGAGGGATTCACCCCATGACCCAAGCACCTCACCCTAGGCCCCACCTCCAACACTGAGAATCACTTTTCAACATAGATTTGAGGGGACAAATATATAGACTATATCCACTCTTAAAAAAGAAGCATGAAAAAGATAAATCTCTTCTTCCTTCTACAGAAGAGTGCAATTTCTGGATGTGAAGACTGGTGATGTAGCCACCATTGTGTGCCTTAGGGAGCTACCGTGGGGACCAAGCCAAACTCCAAGGATGTTAGTGAAAAGATGAAAAACCTGAATTCCTGAAGACATTACTGAACTGCTGAATTGATCTTTCCTGAAGCCATCCTACCTCAGGACTTCAGCATTAGTAAGAGAACACATTTTTATTTTTACTTTAGTCAGATGAGTATCTGTTACTTGCAACCCAACACATTCCAACTCATATACCAGCCACTGGGAACCCTGTTTGATTGTGAGGGTTTAAGCCTCTTGGGTGCATCTGAGAGGAAATTTGGGTCCCCAAAGACATGCCCCCTGGGTACTCCAATATGGAGAAGGGTCATGAACCCCCAGTGGCTGGAAGGAGAGAGGACACCCTGGGGAGGCAGAGAAGTCACCTGAGTCAGGAGCACTCTTTGTACTGGCATCTCAGAGGGTGAGAGGGATTGCAAGTGTGAGGAAGGAAGACATACAAGCTGTCCCTCTGTCTGGCACCTGGAGTATTTGATAATTTTAGACGCGGTCTTGTTCTGTAACCCAGGCTGGAATTCAGTGGTGCTGCAATCTTGGTTCAGCCTTGAGCTCCTGAACTCAAGCAATCCTCCCACCTCAGCCTCCTGAGGAGGTGGGACTACAGGCACTTACCACCATGCCTGTCTAATTTTTTTTTTGTAGAGACGGGGGTCTTGCTATGTTGTTCAGGCTGGTTTTCAACTCTTGGCCTGAAGCAATCTTCCCTCCACAGCCCCCCGAAGCACTGGGATTACAGATGTGAGCCACCATGCCTGGCCTGATACAAGTTCTTAACAGAACAAGAACGGGATTTGGGAGCCCCCAAAGAGCTATCCCAACTTAAGCCTTTTTGTGGAGAGAAAACTTCTTCCCTAGGAGCAGAAAGCACCAAGCTCTTGTGGGAGAAAGGAGAATATTAGCAGCCTCCCAGGAGCTAGAGTGAGTGTGGGGTTGAGACAGCAGCCAGCCTTGCCGAGTCAGCGAGCGGGTGTAGGCTGCAAGGTCTGGGCCGAGCAGTGCCCAGGGCCGTGCTGCAGTGGGAAAGAGGAGGCAGGGAGGAAAGCCCACTTCAGGGGTTACCAGGTCCACCAGCAGCAGCGGTGGTTTTGATTGGTCTGTACATGAGTCTACCTGAATTAAACTCCACTGGATTTAAAATATTTTAAACTGGGATAATCTCTTGCAGTATGTTCGAGCTGAGGCCCTTGAAGGAGAACAGGGAAGTGAAGTCTTATGGAGGGGTTGCTTGGGGGGTGTGGGAAGGAGGAAAGGAAGGAGAGAGAGAGAGAGAGGGAGAGAGAGAGAGAGAGAGAGAGAGAGAGAGAGAGAGAGAGGGAGAGGGAGGGAGTAAGGGACAGAGGGTAGGAAGGAAGCAGGGAGGAAGAGGGAGGAAAATGGGAGAGAAAAAAGAGAGTGAAAAAGAAAAGAGGGGAAGGCAGGGAAGAGAGCACCAGAGAGGAGAGGAAGGAAGCCAGAGAGGGAGAGGGATGAGTTCTCAATTCACCTGTCCAAGGAGGGGAGATGGCTGGTTCTCAGACTCCAGCCCTTGCACTGAGATGGCTGTTTCCTTCACTTGACTCACCTCCAGTTTGAAATCAACCATCTCCTGAGCTTCTTGGAATGAAGTCAAGGAGAGCTTACTCTTACAGTGCAAACCCTAGTAAAAGCCCAGCCCTGGACGTCCACACTGTGATCTATGGAACTCAGAGGAACTTGAAAGTGCTTCAGGGGCCACGAATGCTCAACTCCAAGCTCATTAAAACATTTTTCTCTGTCTTCTCTTGCTCCTCTACCCGCTTGCTCTCAGGTTTCTATCCCAAATCCTTCTCCAAAAAAAGAAAAAAAGAAAAAAAATTCCACTTTATACCCATTAGAATAGCATATATATATTTCCAAACAAAGCAAAACAAAACCCCTAGAAAACAAGTATTGATGATGAAGCAGAGAATCTGAAGCCCTTCTGCACTGTTGGTGGGAATGTAAAATGGTGCAGCTGCTGTGAAAACAGCAGGGATAGTCTTCCAAAAATTAAGCATGGTACTCCCACATGATCCAGAGACTCCATGCCTACAAATATGTCCAAAGGACTGAAAACGGGGACTTGAGAGCTATTTGTACACCCATGTCCATAGCAGCATTATTCACAATAGCCAAAAGGTAGAAGCAACTCAAGTGTTCATTGATGGATAAACAGTTAAATAAGATGTGGTACATCCAGTTATGTATATTATTTAATCTTAAAAAGTAATGCAATTCTGGTACATGCTACAATGTAGATGGGCCCTGACAACATTATGCTAGGTGAAATAAGCCAGACACAGAGGGATAAACACTATGTGACCTCACTTCCATGGGTTACCCAGAATAGGCAAATTCAGAGAGACAGAAAATAGAATGGTGATTACAGGGGCTCTGTGAAGGGAGCAACAGGGGGGCTAGTGTTTAATAGGCACAGAGTTTCTGTTTGGTGATGAAAAAGTTATGGAAATATCGGATAGTGGTGATGGTTGCATAACAGTGTGAATGTACTTAATGCCACCAAGTTGTATACTTAAAAATGTTTAAAATGGTGGGTTTTATGACATGGATGTTTTAGCACAATTTGAGATTGTTTCTAACTATAAAAAAACTGTAATTAGAACAGGACAAACACTCTGATACTCAAAAATACACACCAAGACCACCTGTGTGCTAACCTGGGCTTCCGTTTTGCTTTCTCTGTGCCCAAGCTTCCTCTAGTATTTCTACCAGGGAGTTTGCATTTACTGCAAATATGCCAGTGGCTAGGAAGCTTGTATCTCCTGCATGGATCTTTTTAAAATGTAGATTTGCTTTTATCCACTCACATAAAACCGTGACAACATAGCTAAAACATGGTATTGTCACAACTGAAAAAACCAGTTGTGTAAAAACAGCTTGTGACATGCAAGATCATGAAACTATGTTTGTCATTTATTGTAAAGTTTTTGTTTGTAGTCAGAGTCTCACTCTGTTGCCCAGGCCAGAGTGTAGTGGCATGATCATGATTCACCACAGGCTTGTCCTGCTAGGCTCAGGCGATCCTTCTGCCTCAGCCTCCTGAGTAGCTGGGACTACAGGCACACAACCCACGATGCCCAGCTAACTAAAAAAAAAAATTTTTTTTTGTAGAGATGAGGTCTTGCTATTTTGCCCAGGTTGGTCTCAAACTCCTGGGCTCAAGCAAATTCTCTTGCCTCAGCCTCCCCAAGTGCTGGGATTATAGACATGAGCCACCATGCCCAGCCTATTGTAAAGTTTTGATGCTTCTTGTCTGACTTCTATAGATAGGAATGAGAGTACAAACTACTGTTAGATATTGTCAGTGGTTCTGCTTCAAAATGAACTTCCCTCTCTCCTCTAAACCATATGAATCAGTTTAATCAAAGAGCATCTTGCCACAGTCATCCAGAATGTCTCTTGATTTTTGTAATCATCAAAATATACAAACATTTTGAACTTATAAAATACAAATTTTTACTAAAAATACTGTATTTGTGTCAAGCATTGAGGTTTCTATCAGATTTGAATTCCAAAAAGTTTCTGTCAATAAAAAAAGTTTGAAAAAGACTGTATTTGCTTTATTCCCATTTGGTCCAGTTCAATGAACACTTGTCAAAGATTTTGTTCAATGCTTAGTTGGACACACAATACATTTGTGAGGGATGAGACCTAGGGAGGTTAAAATCTGACCACCCATGAGCTAATTTTTTAAAAACATTTAAAATGCTTAAAAAAAAATCAAGAGAAGAATATTTCATGCCATGTGAATATTACATGAAAATTGAACAAATGTGTCTTGAACTCCAGTGACCCATTTGGCAGATACCGTTAGAGAGTAATGCCAAGATATACTTGTGGTCTCTGTTTCAGTTTACCCAGGACATAGACAGAGAGACAGTCAGGCACACAATTAATGGAAATACCAGGCCAGCCTCTGAAAAGTCACACTACTGAGGTACACATTGTGACCTGTGGAAGTCTTTCTCATAGGAGGAGAACATAGCTCCAACCAACGCAGCCCTCACACCAGCAAAACCTATTTTTCTTACCTTTTCCTTTCTAAGAGAGTTCTTTCACACTCCGTATCAGTGAAAGCCATAAGCTTCTCTGGTTTCCCAGCAAGACACAAGCCCCGGGTTCAGATCTGGTCTTTCATATCTACCACCTTCACACCACGAGGACCTTACTCACTGAAGCTGCTGAACAGTTCTAAGTTGGTCACACCTATTTTAGCTGGATGTAGTGAATTATTTTCCCTTTCTTTTTTCTTTTCTTAGAGTCAGGATCTCACTCCATGGCCCAGGTTGCAGTGCAGTGGCACGATCATGGCTTACTGCGGCCTTGACCTCCTGGGCTCAAGTAATCTTCCTCCCTTAGCCTTCTGGGTAGCTAAGACTACAGGTGTACACCCCCACACCCTGCTAACTTTAAATAATAATAATAAAAACCTTTGGATAGAGACATAGTCTCACTATGTTGCTTTGGTTGGTCTCAAACTCCTGGCCTCAAGTGGTCCTCTCACCTCGGCCTCCCAAGAAGTTGGGACTACAGGTGTGCACCACCACATCTGGCTTTAAAAACTTTTATTTTTGTGGAGACTAGGTATCACTGTGTTGCCTAGTCTCAAACTCTTGGTCTCAAGTCATCTTCCTGCCTCCGCCTCCCAAAGTCCTAAGATTATAAGTGTGAGCCACCATTCCTGACTGTTTTCTTTTTAGAACTCTTTCCTGTATTTCTTTTTGTTTTTTGTTTTTTTTGTTTTTGTTTTTGTTTTTTGAATTGGTGTCTCACTCTGTCACCCAGACTGGAGTGCAGTAGCCGCTCCCGGCCACTGCAGCCTCAACCTGCTGGGCTTCGGCGATCCTTCCATCTCAGCCTTCCAAGGAGCTGGAACTACAGGCGTGGGCTACCACACCTGGCTAATTTTTTTGATTTATTGTAGAGATGAGGTCTCGCCAAGTTGCCCAGGCAGGTCTCGCCAACTTGCTCAGGCAATTCACTCACCTCAGCCTCCCAAAGCGCTGGGATTACAGGCTGAGCCACCGAGTCCAGCTCCTGTATTTCTTCTTAAACTTACAAGGTTAACTGCACTATTACGTTCTCATTGTAAAGGTGCAAACCCTACAGCAGCACCAAAAGTAAAATGCAGAAATCTCCCTTTACATTCGTTCTCATTTCTCATTTCATTCATTATTGCAACAAAAACTTCTTGTCCAGTCAAGTCTTATTTCTTGCCATCAGAGAAGGAGTACTTCTCTGTTACTTCCAACAACTCAGCTCAGTACTCAGACCAGAGTTCACCACGTGCAGAGTCATGTGAAGATGTGGACTCCAGATGCAAGAGTCATGGACATCAGAGATAGTGTTTTTGTTTCTACAGCCACTGTAACAAATGATCACAAACTGGGTGGCTTAAAACAACAGACATTTATTCTTTCACAGTTCTGGAGGCTGAAAGTCCAAAATCAAGGTGCTGACAGAACCACATTCCCTCTGAAGCTTCCTGAGAAGGAAGGATCCCTCCTCACTGCTCTCAGCTTCTGGTGATTGCTGGTAATCTCTGATTCTTTGGCTAGTAGCTGCATTGGTTCAATCTCTGCTCCTACCTTCACATGGCTGTCTTCCCTCTATGTGTCCAAATGTCCCTCTTCTTATGAGGACACCGTTCAATGGATTGGGACTTACCCTACTCCCATGTGACCTCATTTTAATTTGATTACATCAGCAAAGACCTCATTTGCAAGGAAGGTCACAAACATACATATGGGAGTTCAGACTTGAACATATCCCTTGGGGGGACACATTCACACCACAACAGATGGAGACCGTTCTTCTTCTTCTTCTTCTTCCTCTTCTTCTTCTTTGTTTGAGTTGGAGTCTCACTCTTGTCACCCAGGCTGAAGTGCAGTGGCATACTCACGGTCACTGCAGCCTCAACCTGCTGGGCTTAGGCAATTCTTCCACCTCAGCCTTCCGAGTAGCTGGAACTACAGATGCACGCCACCATGCCCACCTTATTTTTTGATTTATTGTAGAGACACCAAGTAGCCCAGGCTGGTCTCAAACCCCCAGGCTCAGGCAATCCTCTCGCCTCGGTCTCCCAAAGTGCTGAGATTATAGGCTGACCCACTGTGCCCGGCCTGAGACTCCATTCTTCTCAACAATCCATCAGAAACCACGATGACCCCAAGCAAAAGACAACCTCTCTTCAAGGCCCGTCCAGTGTCACTGCCCATCCATTCACATGATGCAGGTTCCTGTGGCATGTGAGCAGAGAATGGAAATAAGTCAGCCCCTTTGCCAGGCCTTGATATGTGGTGGGACAGAGCATGTATATCTCTCAAAACACTACCCTTCTTCAATACTCTCTGTAGAATGGGATCACTGCTCTCGTGGGATCTTGGACAAGGTCGGACACTGCAGTTGGACCAGCTACTTGTCTCAGTTTATAAGCTGTGGAAAGCAGACAGCCCAAGATGATGGTGGCTTGGGGGAAAGCCAGGCTTTCTTGAAAAGCTGTCATTTTGGAAAGAAAGAAAAAAAATTTTTTTTTTTTTTGGATAGGCACTGAGTATCAAAAAAACTTGGCTATGACCACAAAATATCTGAAAGTAGAGACTGTTCTGTAAAGACCAGTTTCTTCCTAAATCACCAGGCCATCCAGCAGGCTCCTGGCAGTATCAGAACTACTGCATCGAAGTGGCCAGAGGATAGACCCAGGAGAAGCTTGAGGGTAACATGTGGTCCCTTCTGGTAACCACTTAGAGAGGAGGACAAAGAATAAAGGTAGGGAATGAGTGGACTCATTAAGTTGGGGACTCACTCTGTCACCCAGGCTGGAATGTAGTGGTACACTCACATGCGACCTTGACATCTTGGGCTCAGGTGATCTTTCCACCTCAGCCTCCCAAGTAGCTGGGACTACAGGCATGCACAACCACACCTGGCTGATTTTTTGATTTTTTTTTTGTAGAGTTGATGTCTCACCATGTTGCCTAGGCTAGTCTTGAACTCCTGGCCTCAAGCAATCCTTCTACCTTGGCCTCTCAAAGTGCTGGGATTATGGATTGAGCCACTGTGCCTGTCCATGGGAGGTAACATTTTAGAAAGGTGGCTTTCCCCTTTCCTGGGCTCCCTGGCACACAGGAGAGAGAGAGCTAAGTGGCCTGCTGAATATTCATTCAGTTCAGAAATATAACTGCAGACATACCATTTTGTAACTAGAGCCACTCAAACTTCTACTTCTGAATGTTCCCATGGCACAAACACCGATTTTCACAGCATTCCAAGAAAATCCTGAAATTGAGGCCTATAGACAGCTTGGGATATTTTTGGCCAAGGAAATAATATTCCACGCATTGGAGGTACATCTGTGTGGGCAGATGTCTTGGGAATGACAGAGTAAGGCCCAAAGCTGGTGGTCGCTGCTGGGGTTGAGAGCTGGAATGCAGACCACAGGGCAAGTGATCTCCGATGCAGAGAGAAGGCTGGGCTGGGGTACCTATGCCAGCCGACAGGGCTAGGGGCAGTAGGAAGAGGATTCAGGAATATACCCATCACTTCTGTTCCCTGCCCCTTACTTCTCAAAGATAATAGCAGTATTGTTGTGATTCCCCAAATAAAAATCACACTGGGGAATATTTAGTGTCTTATATAAGAAGAACAGAGGCTGATAAGATGCCCTTGGGCTTTAGAAGTTTCTATCAGTGGCAACATATCAGCTAAAACATTCCTATCAAGTTATTATATGAAGTTTATTTATGTCTTAACTTTTAAAATGAAGGTCTGGCCAGGTGTGGTAACTCATGCCTGCAATTCCAGCACTTTGGGAGGCCAAGGCAGGAGGATCACTTGAGCTAGGAGTTTGAGATCAGCCTGGACATCATAGTGAGATCCTATCTCAACAAAAATAAAAAAATAGCCAGGTGTGGTGATATACCCCTGTAGTCCTAGCTACCTGAGAGGCTGAAGCACTAAGATTGCTTGCGCCAAGGATGTTGAGGCTGCAGTGAGCTATGATTGTGCTGCTGCACTCCAGCCTCGGTGACAGAGTGAGACACTAAGAAAAATAAATAAATAATGATTAAAAAAAATGACCTGCATCTCCAAGAAAAATCTTTGGACTCCTCTTTGTGAAATAAATAAGATAATAGTGGGCTCCTGGACCCTCTGCTTATTATAAAGTCCATCTTCATGTCCAATATAATCAAGGCAGTCATACTCCACGTGCAGCAGTTTGGCCTTTCTTCTCCAAATCCGACCCCCACTTTATGTGAAAATATATTATTACCCCTAGTGGGCTCAGAGCCTGTCTTGAAATAAAGCAAATAAGAATCACAGGGGAGTGACTCAAACCCAAACTGTGTATCCTGCCTTGGAACAAATGCTCTCTCATGTCCTCCCTTATTAATGGTGGGGGACACTGAGGGTGTTCTGGGATAGGCTGGGGGTTTTGCACACATTCCTGCCCAGGCCCCGGGTACCTGAGCAGCCTAGAATTCCCTCCACCTGCCCCCTTCAGGACCTGTTCCTGCTGCCCTCGTCTCACACACCCCACAGGCCAGTCGTGTTTGGAGGACCCTGTGATATATGGCGCCTTCCAAGTAACAGGATGCAGATGCATGGGGGAGGTAACCCGAGAACAGTCAAGAAGACGTGGCTGTCCCTGGAGTACAGCACATAAATTCAAAATCACAGTTCCAAATCTGAAGGAAGCCTCAATATTTCTCTTTCCCAAACATTGGCTGTTTTGTGCCCAAGGTAAGTCTAAGATGAGTGTAGCTTTTACCCCGAGGTGACTTCTTCCCAATTCAATCACCCACTGGGTAACCACAGACAGTGAGTACATCAGTCTTGGCGACTAAGTCATGATCAGCAAGGGCCCTTGTCTTCAATGGCCGGGCATCAGTCAGCCAAGAGCCGTGGGCTTTTCTGAAAGCAGAAGGATTTGGTCAGGGGAAGGGGAGAAGAGATGGTCTCCATGGAGGCGGAAGACATCTGTGTCACTGCAAGGTCTAACTGAGACCAGTCAGGCATTCTGTGTTGACCATGCCCTCCCCTGTTCCCAGGGGCACTCACTGTCCTGGAAGGGCCCCCTCCCTACCCTCCCAGCACCAGGGAGCAATCCTGAGTGCACCCAGGAACCCTAGACTCCAGGGCTCCTGTCTTATCACCCTTTATGGGTATTTTCTTCTAACTGCCTTTGTGCAGAGCAAACAGATTGCTTCAAATAATGGGAAGGTTTCTTGCACCTGTGCTCCGGCTGTCCCAGGTTTTAGGACTGATCCATCTCTTCTCGAAACTTCCATCAGAACCCAGATAAATAGTGTGTGTGACAAAAAGGAACATTCAAGCTAAATTATTTAAATCAGAGGTCCCCAACCCCTGGGACTGCAGACCAGTACCAGTCCATGGCCTGTTAGGAACCAGATCACACACAACAGAAGGTGAGCGGCAGGGGAGCAGAGCTCCGTCTTTATTCAGATCAGTGGCGGCATTAGATTCTCATAGGAGTGCAAGCCCTACTGTGAATTGCTCATGCGAGGGATCTAGGTTGCATGTTCCTTATGAGAATCTAATGCCTGAGGATTCCACCCCCCATGCCCTGTGGAAAAATTGTCTTCTACAAAACAAGTCCCTGATGCCAAAATGGTTGGAGACTACTGGGTTAAATGATCTGTGGTCACCCAAACTTTTGCCAACGAGAGACTGCACTCTGGACCCAGACTTTAATTTTTGTGAAAATAACCTAGCAAGTTTCCCAGTGTAGGTAGAGAGCAGATTAGATGCTATCCCAAATGACAACTGGAGTCAAGACCCCCCTCACTCGACCGCCCACTCCCGGATGTTCCAGCCCCACAGGCTCCTGGAACGTGACCTCCAGGTCACCTCTCTGACTTCCTTGCCTGCTCCTGTTCCTAGCACCAGTTCCCATCACAGGATATGGACACACGTGACCACAACACTGGGACCTGACTGCCCTCTACAAGCACAAGGAACATTCTTTTAGATCCATCCCCCTAAGCAGCACAAGCTGCAGGCCACATCTGTCTGCCTTGAATTTTAACCTGCGTAAGGGAAATGGGGGAGACGGTGATGGTTAGAAAAAGGATTCTCCCTTTAACCGGAGTAGGCACGAAGCCTCTGTCCACATGGCCTACCCTGAGCCCAGAAAGGATGGGGAGGGGTGGTGTGGCCACCACGTGACAGGCAGGATCATATACCCATAGCCGGCTGGACCTGGGCCCACTAGGGCACATGCTGCCACCTGGTATTCAAGTGTCACATTCTGAGACAGTTGCTGGCCACTTTCCAGCGGGGCTGGTGGGTGCTTGCGAGGACAGGAAATGGACCCGTGTGATGTCCTGCCTGGCATTCTCTGTCTGGCTGTGACTCACAGAGGGTCTAGGTGTATGCACCTAGGTAATGTGAGGACCTGGGGTTGCACATCTTCTCTAGACCATTCTGGCACATGCTGTGGATGCAATGCATGGGCCAAGGTGCTTTCTCCTCTGGCCTGCTCATGGCAGCGGGCCTCCCTTGACTCATGCCCTTGGAGTTTTGGGCCCTTGAGAACCTTCTTCATCACCTGTGACCTGTGGACGCTGCTCAGATGCAAACACAGAGGTGCTCTGTGGAATGTGCCCGTGAGTGATCTCTCATGGAGGAGAAATGCCAAGGCCCTCCTCAGCAGGGCTGGTGAAACCACTCAATGAGCAATCAGACACTGACTTCCTTCTCAAGGCCCAAGACCGTGTTCTTGAGAGAAGTACAAGATGGAGACCCTGATGTCAAGAACATGTGGTCGTATGTGCAGCTAAAACAGAAGTGCATGGAACAAGGGGGTGTCAGTCTGCTGACATGCACTGGGGGACTTTGGGGCAGAAAAGACCAGCAGGCTTCATGGAGAAGGTGAACACCAAGGTCAGTCTCGAAGGATGAAGAAGATCAAATCAGCCTGGCACGGTAGTTCACTCCTATAATCTCAGCACTTTGAGAGGCCACAGCCAGAGGATTGCTTGAGCCCAGTTTGAGACCAGCTTGGGCAACACTGTAAGACCCTGTCTCTATTATTTAAATTAAAATTTTTTTTTAAATTAGAAAAAGAAGAAGATCAAAGCTGGCAGTGAGGAAAAAGAGAAGGTTCCAGGCCCAGGGGAACAGCACAGTAGTCAGGGAGGGTAAGACCAGTGGGGTTCACAGGATGGCAAGGAATCCCCCCAGATAGGGTGAGGACAAACCAGTGACAACAGAGGAGCCAGGTGTGAGGCTGGAGCGATAAGGGAGGTGGGACCGAGGGGGATTTTTGGAAACTCAGCAGAGGTTTCCAATGGCGACTTCCTGAGCTGGTGAGCAACATGTTGGAAAGGGTGGGTGGTAAGTGTGGGAGCCACACATGGGGGTCCTGGGGCAGAAGCCCTCTGAGCACAGCTGAACTCTGCCTGATGGAGCACAACCGTCCACAACCTGAGTCCTCCAGCTACACAACTGTCCTTCCAGCGGATGGTACCCAGGAGCCACTGGCATCATCAGTTCCTTACAGGGAATCATTTGCTGCCAAAGCATTATTGTGTCTTTAAGACCTGAGCTGAGGCCCCTCTTCCTGACCTTCACACTTCCATTGTGGGCCCTTAAAGCACGGCCCCTGGACCAAAGGAAAATGAGACCATGAGAGTATGAAGGTGGATTTCTTTGGGTCCATTTAACCTCCCCTTTCTGACATTCCACCTCAGGGCTCTTCCTTCACTCAGGGACCCAAAGGTCCCCTGCTCTTTTCTTCTTCCCAGAATCACAGATTGAAATCTGGAAAGAACCCAGATGAAGATCATTTAGTCAAAGGAGTGGCAAACTTTTCCTGGAAAGGGCCAGATGGTAAAAATGTTTGGCTTTGCTGGTCATAGGGTCTTTGTTGTAACTACTCAGCTCTGCTGCTATGGCACGAAAGCAACTGTAGATAATGTGTACGTGAATCGGAGTGGCTGTGTTCCAATAAAACTTTATTTACAAAAACAGGGGGCAAGTCAGTGTTGGCTCATGGGTCATAGATCTAGGGTTCAACATGCCCATCTTACAGATGGTGAAGCAAAGCACTAGACAGATAAATGAACTTGACCAATGTCCCAGAGCCACTAGAACTAGACCTGAACTCAAGACACCAGATCCTCAATCTTCAATTCTCTTTTTACTATTCACCCAGTTCCTTCCTCTCAGCAATGCTAGGTTCTGGAAAGGACTATGAATCTTATTGATTCAAGAGATCTCCAAAGTTCAGTAGAACTTGCTGGGATGTTTGTGTTTTCAGTGAGGTAGAGAAAACAAAAACAGATGAAGGACTTCAGTATTTTTTTTTAAGGTGTGTTCACTCAAAGAAACCTTAAATCCCACCAGGCAATTTCTGGCACTTCACACTCATGAGGTTGGCCCAGGCAATAAAACCGGAGACAAATCACCCCTGTTTAATTATAATTAATCTGTCTACCATCACTTGCTAAACGGCCCAATCCATCTCACTACTGAAGTCAGCTGCTGGGTGGGTTGTGAGAAATCCCGCCGGCACAGACCTGCTTCTCTGGATGGTAGGTCCAATATGCTGGGCTCCTGAGATGGAAATGGTGATGGGCAAAACCTCAGGTCTGAGGACCACAGTAACACTGGGTTCCCCATAATTTCTGCCATGCTCAGTAGTTAGAGCCTCTTATCATTGTCATTTTCAATTTACAGGTGCCATACCCTCCAAATAAGAAGAAAGCAAACTTCTTAAAAGGAAAAAACTTGGGGACCCGTGATAAATAGGTAAAGCATGAACAGGCCAATACTGTGAAGCTTAACTGTCCTTCCTCTTGGATGTGATAATTTCCTGTCTTCAGACCACCCTGTCAGCATGTCAGATTTAAAATATTACACGTGAAATAATGAAAAATTGCCAACATCTCAGCACCATCTTTTGATGAATGGGTAGGTCCTCAGAGATTGATCAGTTTGTTTGATTTTGTTACCAGGAGTGACTGATGGCTATTTTAAAAAATACTTAGCTTAGCACTACGCTACATGAGATAATTTTCAGATGCCTTGTATAGCTGCGTCCAGAATAATTGAACTTTATTGCCTTCCTTCCATGCATGAACTGAAGTTCCCTGGAGAAGCAAAACAGCTTCGGACTTTGTTGCTTTAATATTTCCATGAAGATCAGCTGCCACGTTCATAGAGAGGCTTCCACCAGATGGCCAGCCTGCCTTTTAGTGACATTCCCCATTTCCCGTCGATTACTCACCAATGGAAAGTAATGTGATGCGAATCCCCCACTTGGGGTAATATGTGGTTACAGCCTTGCTGTACCTGCACTAAAGATAAATCATGCAATAATTTCTTAACTCTCCAGGGAAAAAACTGGAGAAACAACAGGTCACTGGTGTTTGGCAGGAAAAAGGAGTCGTCACTGGTAAGGCATTCCCTAGGACATTTCAGTTTAATTTCCTAATTTCTTTTTCTTATTGCTTATCTTCTGTTACTCAGAAAATAACTTATTTTGGCTGCTTTAAAATATTCAAGATCTGGTTTTAGGAAGAATCCTCGTATGGTCATGTCCCCTAGATAAGTCTTTCCAAATTATTTTTTTTTAAGACCAATTTTATCTTCTGAATGGACTCAAACACAATTAACTCTTGTTCAAAGTTCATTGTAGAATTTTAACTTTAAAAAATATCAGCCAGGCAAGGTGACTCAAGCCCATAATCCCAGGACTTTGGGAGGCTGTGGCGAGAGGATTGCCTGAGCCTAGGGTTCGAGACCAGCCTAGGCAGCTTGGCAAGAACTCGTCTCAACAATAAATAAAAAATTAGCTGGGTGTGGTAGTGCGCACCTGTAGTTCCAGCTACTTGGAAGGCTGAGGCAGAAGGATTGCCTGAGCCCAGCGGGTCAAGGCTGAGGTGGCAGTGAGCGTGCCACTGCACTCCAGCCTGGGCAATAGTGAGACTCTGACTCAAAAAACAAAAAAAAACCCCAAATATTAGTTATTACTTTGCAACGTTTGGCACAACATTGTCAGTAATCCAAGATCTTCCTTGCTTTTCAATTTCGATTTGATCTCAGCTTTGGAGGTCAACTTTTTAAAAGGTAGTCATTCTCTTTAATTATTGTTAAAGATGAGTAGGTGAAAATGACACTGTTTATAAAGTACGAATAGTTACAACCAGCAGTTAGTCAACACTTAACATAGGCTAGGCTGTGTGGTAAGAGTTTTCTATGCTTTAAGTCATTTACTGGTCACTGCGGTCCTGAGGACCAGTACTATTATTATCTCCCCTTGCAGTTGAGAAAGTGAGGCTAGTCAGGCCCCATGGCCTAAACAGGATTTGAACCCACAAATCTGACTCCAAGCTTGTAATCTCTTGCATTGAGGAAGCCAAATGTTAAGAACTTCTTTTTGGGCGAGGGTGTGGTGGCTCATGATTGTAATCCCAGCACTTTGGGAAGGCGAGGTGGGAGGATTGCTTGAGCCCAGGAGTTCAAGACCAGCCTTGACAACATAGTGAGACCTTGTCTCTACAAAAATTAAAAAAAAAAAAAAAATAGCTGGGCAAGGTGGCACATGCTTGTAAGTGTCTACTGCTCGGGAGGCTGAGGTGGGAGGATTGCCTGAGCCCAGGAGATTGAGGCTACAGTGAGCCATGATCATGTCACTGCCCTCCAGCCTGGATGACAGAGGGGACCTAGACTCAAAAAGAAAAAGAAAAAAAGAGAAAAAAACTTCTTTCTGGAAGGTACCAACCTTTCTCTTTTCAGAGAGAAGGTAACTCAGTTAATTCTCAGTTTCTGCTCTTTCCTCAGGACTGCAGGGTCTCTCTGCCCACCCATCCTCGCAGAAGGGCAAAGCTAAGGAATGGGCAAAGGTCCCTTTCTGAGTCAGCAGATCCTGAGGAATGTGGGTCCCTTGAGCCTTCCATCCATGCAGGGGCATCTGTCCCTGTCCTGGAGATGGTGATGTACCCTGGGCCTCAAGCTTACTACTGGAAAATTGTTGTTAGTCAGTGAAAGAATCTGCATGTTGGAGGCAGCAGAAGGTTCTGGAAATGGTGGAATATTCTGGAAACAGCTTCCTCTCTCCCGTGTCTACCACAGGCAGAGTCTGCTGTAGAGTGAGCTGCAACCTTGCCTGGCCCTGTACCAAGCCCAAGGAGAACGCACGCCAGGCTGCAGCTGACAGCATTCAGCAACAGAACTCAAACCAAGGAGGTCACCCGCCCGAGAGTTTACCCTGTTAGGAACTCAAGCCTTTTATAAACTCATTTGTATTCATCCAGACGGCTGTTTTGGCTAGAAAGAAATGCTTCCTCCTCACTAGAATTACAAATAATTTGAGCAGAAAGCTACAGGCAAGACATATTAATCATGTTTGAAAGGATGTATCTTTCCATACAAAGGGTTTTCTGAATCTAAAAACCCTTTCCTGATCTACACTTATATTGAACGGTGGTTTCTCACACACAGAGGGTACATAGCTTGCTTTGTTTCTTCCTATCAGGCCCACCTCCCTTGCAGGTGAAACAGTCAAGTCCTTATCTCAGATACAGGCCTTTGGATCACTGTCTTTCTAAGTAGGTCCAAGGAATAAACTCTATGGAAATTCTCCTGTAATAATTTTCCTTAACCCTTATTTGTATTTGTTAGTGTAAAAAACAACTATCCTCTGACATATGAAATATGAGATATGGACATTTCCTCATAATCTTTTCCTGATTCCTTATTTATATTTATTTTTTAGCACTCTCCCCCAAAAAAACTCCAAAAAGCAGCATCAGCCAACATACAAAATAAATGTAGTAAAAGCAACTGTTTTAATGCAATACAGCAAACTGCTGTGTGGTTTTTATATGATGCTAATGTCAGAGCTAGCATTCCTGCTTACAATCTCTGTTCCTTCTCACCGACCCCAAATAACAGACACCTGAGTGGGCACCATCTGGGGAGGCGGGTTTTGATAGGACGATTAAAAAGGTTAGCATTTCCATTATGAGTTTATGCTTTACCCTGCATTTCAGTTAAAGATTAAGTCTTTGCATCAGATTTTAGCTCAGAGGCAGGTTCGGGAGGGATGTGGGATATTTTCTTTATTTTAAAAGAAAACAAACCCTCGTAGATAGAGTTGGTTTATTTTTAACAGGGGCAGAAGCACTGTGGGAAGCTGGTTCCTAGATTCCATGTCAGTCACAGACTGTGCTCTGCAAATGAAGAAGTGGCCTGGGTTTTCCCTAATGAAGAGAGTGTGTCAGGGTGGGGGACTCCAAGGGGCAGTTTCCCCTGCACGGTGATCCCAGCCACATTCTGCCTTCTTTCCGGGCTTACCTCTATGCAGCAGTTTCCTTAGACAAGTTCACATGTCCCTCCAGAGGCAGGCCAACCAACACTGAGCACCTACTATGTGCAGGGATGACCAAAAAACGTAAAGGTGGTCCCTGCCTTTACAAAGGTAGTCTGGTAAAAGAGACAGATGCAGAAACAAATAAATATAACCAAGGGCAGGCCACGTGATCATAAACACAGAATGTGAAATCCCAGTGATAACAGATACAAGCATGTGTCAAGGCGATTGTGGAGGAAATAATCAAACCCCACAGAGGCAGAAGGGCAGAGAGGGCCTTGAGGGATAAACAGGTAGACAAGAGCAATATTTCCAACCATAGAGGAGGTTACGTTTCAAACGCACCTAGGAGTCTGGGAGGGAGACAGGAGACCAGGAACAAATGCTCAAGTAGCCCAAATAAAAGAAATAAGGGGTACAGCTATATAAACGAACATGGAAAGATCTCCATGACAGCCTGTTGATTGAAAAAACAAGATGCAAAACAGATTGTGTTAAAGGCAAGTTTGGGACTGGACGCAGTGGTTCACATCTGTTATCCAAGCCGATTTGGGAGGATTGCTTGAGCCCGGGAGTTTGAGACCAGCCTGGGTAACACAGTGAGACCTTGTCTCTACAAAAAATAAAAGAATTAGCGGGGCATGGTGATGTGTGCCTGTAGTTCCAGCTACTGGGGAGGCTGAGGCAGAAGGATCGCCTGAGGTCAAGGCTCTCCAAGAGGTTGAGGCTGTGGTGAGTCATGACTGCGCCACTGTACTCCAGCCTGCGCTGGCAGAAAGGGACCCTGACTCAAAAAATAAAAAAATAAAAAATAAAAGCAAGTTTGGGGAAAAAAATATATTAAGTAAAACCTAATAAACAAAGTTATAGAAATTTTGGGGGTAAACACACACACACATACATACATACACACATATAATCTGTCAATGTATTTTTAAAAGTCTCTCTCTATATTTTCAAACCAATAATAGTCCTTCAAGTGGAACAGGAGGGAACTGGGATTGGGGGTGGGGGTCAGAATGGACTTTAGTCTTTCTCTGTCATATTTATTTTTTTAATTAAGGAGAATATATCCTGCATTGCCTACATAATTAAAATATATTTTAAAATCTAATTAATTATCTATTTACTTTTCATTACAACATGTGGCACTTAGGGATATTGCGCTATGTCCATATATGACTAGGTTTGATATTTCAAAGTCAAATGGACTCTGGAGAAACAGAATTACTGATCCATAAAACCTAGAGTTCACCTAGTTTAATTCCTTTATTTTACAAATGAGGAAATGTGGCTTTCTCATGGTCTTTCATTGATAGGCACAGGAAGAAGTGTGTAAAATAATTCATGGAAAAGTCATCGTGGCTTTTAAGTTTCCCAGATGAAAATGAAAAACAATATTAAAACACTTTTGTTTAAACAAAATTCATTTGACAAATTGCAGAACACATTTTCTCCAAAGAAGATGTGCTATCTCACATACTAGGAAGAGCACTGGGTTGGGAGTCAGATTTAAATTCTACTTAGGCAGGGCAGGGTGGCTCATACCTATAATCCCAGCACATTGGGAGGCCAAGGTGGGAAGATCATGAGACCAGCCTGGGCAACATAGCAAGTTAAATAATCAATAAATAAACAATAAATAAATTCCACCCAGAAGCCACCACTTGACTTTGGCATAAACCAATCTCTGTGCACCTCAGTGTCATCGTAGCATTGCGGATTTTCCAAGCCCTCAGGAAATATGATTACTTCACGACAAAGGAGGAAGGCTCTTATCTGTGAGGCTAGAATGCCAGCTTTAAAAATGTGCTTCAAACATATTTCAAAAGTGAGTTTCTAATTTCAGTCTCATAATATCTCTAATTTGAAACCTAGTTTGAGGCTGGGCATGGTGGCTCACACCTGTAATCCCAGCACTTAGGGAGGCTGAGGCAGAAGGACTGCTTGAGTCCAGGAGTTTGAGACCAACATGGACAACACAGAGAAACCTTGTTTCTAGCAAAAAAAATCAAAAAAGTTAGCTGGACGTGGTGGTGTGGGCCAAGAAGGAAGGATCACTTGAGCCCAGGAGGTCGAGGCTGTGGTGAGCTGTGATTATGTCCCTGCACACGCGCGTGCGCGCACACACACACACACACACACACCTAGTTTTAAGCCAGGCGCAGTGGCTCACACCTGAAATCCCAGCACTTTGAGGGGCTGAGGTGGGAGGATCATGTGAGACTAGGAGTTTGAGACCAACCTGGGCAACACAGCAAGACCCTGTCACTAAAAAGAAAGAGAGAGAAACCTAGTTTGGTGCAGTTGAATAACAAAAAGATAGCAGAGTTTCTTTGGAGAATGTGAGGAGAAGGGAAAATTGTGACTAAAGAAAATATTTAAGTTCTGATCAGAAATATATTTGTCTAGAAATAAAAAGAGTCCCCCCACTTTAAATATCCACAGCTGGTTTTCTGGCCATATTAAGTTACTATGCTACCAAATGACTCAACTTGCAACATCTGTATTGGTGATTGACATCCTGTGTGAGAGGCCATCTAACTCTTTGAGTCACGACACCCCTGTTTGATGAAGGTTTATTTTACCGGCACCAAGAGACTCCCATGTTTAACATCTGTGGGGCTGCCCCCTGTAACTCCTAGCCATAAAATGAGTAAATTCAGCGTGCTCTGACATTCTTGAGTGTAGCAATGAACTACACAGAAAACATATCCTGGGGGCTGAAATGGAGCAGGGCTGGCCTGGGGCAGAATGGCACATCTGGCTGCACCTTCCCTCACCAAGTGTGCAGGGAGGCACTGGGGGCATCAGGGTCCAGCTGGACAGGGTGGTCTACACGGCAGGGTCTGCTCCATGGCCATGTGGTTGGGAGGGAGCTCCCCGCAGGACACCTTGCACGACCGGTTATTAACCCATTCACCCCCATCACTTGAGGCCCTTTGTAGGGCAAATACTCCTCATGCTTGGAGATGCTCCTGGCATACAGTTGTGGACTCAACCTCCGTGTCCAGCACCAAGAGTTAAAGTCAGTACCACCCGTTCTCGGGATGAGCCATGAAGGGGGAGTCGTGGGAAACTGTCAGGAGAGGGGGGTGGGATCGGCAGTTGAGGGAAACAGTTAGGGGAGGGAGGGGCATACCTCATCAACATGGGTACCCGCATAGTCAACGTTTGTATGCCCAACCCTGAATTGTACCCCACATCTTTATAATAAAAACAAACAAACAAACAAATAAATAAATACACACACACACACACATAAGTGATGGTTATATGCAGACGTTGTATCACGTGGGAAAATACCGATGATGAGACTGAGCAATAGAACACAAGCAAACAGGAGACAGGGAAGCGACGACACCACGGTGACAAGTTGGTAAGACTCGACCCGCACATGCAGCCGAGGGCTGGACACAGAAGCACGGTAGTAGTTCAGTTCACTGAGTTGAAGTGGTTTTCCTAAAAAATGTTGACCAGGCATGATGGCTCATGCCTGTAATCCCAGCACTCTGGGAGACCAAGGTGAGAAGATTGCCTGAGCCCAGGAGTTCAGGATCAGCCTGGGCAACTTGGCGGGACCTCGTCTCTACAATAAGTCAAAAAAACCCTCATCAACAGGTGTGGTGGTGCACACCTGTAGTTCCAGCTACTTGGAAGGCTGAAGCGGAAGGCTCACCTGAGCCCAGCAGGTCAAAGCTGCAGTGGCCATGAGCGAGCCACTGCACTCCAGCCTGGGTAACAGAGTGAGACTCCAACTCAAAAAAAAAAAGTCAAGCTATAATGAAAATTGATAATTTCAAAGACATAATCCCTGTTTTTAGAGTGGGGTCCCCGGGGAAGTGTGGGGGTGGCATCTGCATACAACACAAGGTTGACAGGAAAAAGGGATGATAAATGCCTGACAACCCCCTGTGGGAGCAAGAGCAAGGCTGTACACTTCAAAGCTCTTTGACAAGTACAGGATGATAAAAACAGATGGCTTCAGGACCACTCCCCATGTCTAGTCTTCAGCGTGGCTGATGTCCCGAGATCCTTCAAGACGCTCTTCCCTGTCAACACCCACCGGGCCTTAGGTTAAAAGGCCTTAGATAGAGGCTGGGGTGGTAATTACTGTGGCACTATTCCATGAAGATGACACAGACTCCTCCACAAAGTGCAGGCCTGGCCTTACACGTCTGACATTCGACACTGGGAACAAGCAGCCTCTAAATTATTTGACATCGCCAGCCTGGGTGTCCCACTTTCACGATGCCACTCAGCTCTGGGTTTGTTCCTGCTCTTGCTCTCCTGGGACAGGTATGAGTCTCAGGCTGTGTACAGATACCGTGTCCTCAATCATTCTCTATAAGCTGGGTGCACCCTTCCCGGCCATGCCGAGAGGAAATGACCTCACTCCCTCCCTGACGACAGCATTATTTGACCGCCGCAAGCCAGGAAGTGTAGAGGCAAGCCGTTGATCTTTTCGTATAATCATGGCCACAGAAGTGTGATTTATGTGGTCTGCTACAGAGGGGTGGAAACTATAGACATTGTCCAAAAATGGGACAACAGTTAAATGACAGTGCATTGATTCCATGGAAAATCACTTATCTCTTTTAAAAAATGACTCTGCACAGACCACATAGTACTGGAAAAAAGCAGATGATACAAAATTAAGTGGGAAAAAGTACTGCACAAAATGGTATATGAATTATAATTATACATTTAAAGGAGTACATACCTCTATTGTGCTTATACATGCACATCTAAATTATCTATGTATAATCCTAAGTTTTATTCTAGAAAGAAAATAAATACATGC
The DNA here is from genome assembly GCF_000164805.1 of Carlito syrichta. Classification (NCBI taxonomy): domain Eukaryota; kingdom Metazoa; phylum Chordata; class Mammalia; order Primates; family Tarsiidae; genus Carlito; species Carlito syrichta. The sequence goes on from NW_007215127.1 coordinate 143,893, forward strand.
ACTGACAGACAATCAGGAAATCCACAGAGGGTCCTTCTGAGCGGCGACTTAGTTGATTTTCAGGAGTGACAGGATCATGGGGGTTTTTTTCTCTGTTGCCAAATATTTCTGTAACATTACACTAAAATGTAATTGAAAAGTTGTTATATGAAAGAACATGAGTATTGCCTTTTTATCTACTCAAAGGAACAGAGGTCATTATATAAAAAAGACACCTGCACCCGCGTGTTCACTGCAGCACAATTGCAAAGAATGTGGAATCAACTTCAATGCCCATCCGCCGATCAGTGGATAATGGTAATGTGGTATCTATACACTATGGAATACTATTCGTCCATCAAAAAAGAATGAAATAATGTCTTTCGCAGCAACTTGGGTGGAATTGGAGAACATCATCCTAAATGAACTAACTCATGAACCGAAAATCAAACATCACATGCTCTCACTTATAAGTGAAAGTTAAACTAAGGATCTGCAAAGGCATAGAGAATGATAACATGGATATTGAAGACTCAGAGGGGGAGGGGAAGGAGTGGAGGAACAGAAAATCACCAGTTGGGTACAGTGTGCACAGGTGGGTGTGGTGGGTACACTTAAAGCCCAGGTTTCTTTGCCACTATACAATGCATCCATATAACCAGAAACTAATTGTATCTCCTAAAGCTTTTGAAATATGGGGGTGGGGGAGGGAAAAACCCAATATATATATTTTTGGCAGGCACTTTCTGCAGTTCAAATGGACATACTAACCTGTGCAGGGGGTACCCTTTGCAGGGAGCACATCCCAGTGGGCCAGGCTGGAGGCAAACTGGCACGAACAGAACAAGACCCAGGTCCCCACCCTCCTGGAAGGCGGGACTCCACCCTCACTGCAACACCTTTTCTAAACCTCTCCAGGAGAGGAGGCAGGCAGCCCTGCCGTGCTGTGGGGAACCCTGGTCCAGCACTTAAGCAGGCAGAAAAAAAAAATTATCTTAGAAAAATGAAAATCTTGGTGGAGCTCGAAAGTTCAGCTGTGGCCCAGCCCTGCTCACAGGCTGTTAGACAGGGGAGGAAGTCTGACCACTGGGGAAGTCCCCCGACTCAGGATTAGCTTTATCGCTGAGGGCCAACACTGCAACTACTGTTTGCACCCCAGGCTCTTGTCCAGGAACCAGCTGGCATCTGCCTGCACCCAAGGAGGACAGTGGAGACAGCGGGGGATGGAGGATAGGAGTGAGGGCCAGGCGGTCCCCTCAACCTGAGGGCATCCCACACTCTCTCCTTGTACGAGGTCACATGCAGAAATCAACTTACCTAGACAGGACTCATTTTAACAATGACTTCACTGCATTACATTCTAATGTTGTGTTCTTGGCTTTGACCTCGAGGATTAAAGAAGCAGCTCAGTGAAGATTGCTCCTAAATCGTCTGTGAGCTGTTAAATAAGTTGCTCATCATTTTCAGTGATGCCATTTAAGAATCCATGGGACAAATGACTTTTATAATTTTAGTGCAAGTAGAGCTCATATTTTCTAAAGATGACTTTTAACATTTTTTCATTTTTGCTTTGATAGCCAGAAAGTTCAGAGTCACATTTTGTGTCACACATTTTGTATATGTTTGCAGCATATTTGTTCCCCCTCTTGCTAGACACCATCCTTCTATATGTTTTTTAAAAATTCACTTCTTATTTTATTGTAAACTGCCTCAGATTCTTTTAAGGAACAGATAAGATACGAATAAACCTGCATAACAATATACATTGAGGAAATCAACCATTGGCAGAGACATACTTTCTTATCTTAAGCAAGGTTGTAACATTGCTTTACTGAAAACAAAACTGCAGCCAGAAAAAAAATTCAACCTGTGTGACTTTCTAAGACAATTGGACTAGGCACTTCAAAAAATCATCACAAAAATTCTAGGATACTGATCTAGATCAAAAGAGATAAAAAGACATAACAACCAAACATACTGACCTGTGGTAGGATCCTGGTGGGTTTTTTTTTTTTAAGCTATAAAAGGCATTTTTTTAAATGCAAGTGGCAAAATTTGAATATGGACTAGATAGTGGATGATGTTAAAGTTAATTCTATTAGGTGTGATAATGGAATTGCAGATATACAGAAGAATGTCCTTGGGAGACACTTAATGAAATACTATGATTGTTTACAATTTACTTTCAAATGGTTAAGAAAAAACAAAACATGTGAGACAGAGAGAAAAAAATTTGGCAAAACACAAACAACAACAGTCTACAGTTGTTCATTGTATGATTCTTTGACCTTTGCTCTATGTTTGAAAATTTTCACAGTAGGTTGGGTAGAGGTATGCAAAAGTCTACCACTTATAAATTAATCAGATACACAATATTAAGTCTGATAGCAAATCATTTTCTGGAACCCCAGGTGTACTCCAAATAACCCAAATGGTTGGGATCAGTATGAATGGGCTTCAAGGAACAGACATAAAACTTAGCAAGAAAAGGAGACAACCAGTCACTACCACCACAGTTTTCCCGCCACCACACTGTGTAGGAAGGTCATAGAAATCCTTGGCCTGAAGGGACATTTCAGAGGAGGGGCTGCTCAATACCCACCTGCATTAGGGAAGCCAGTGGTGACAGTCAGGATGCTACAATGTACCCCAAAGTCACCTGAAATCAAACTTATTTTCATAGACGGAGTGGCAGGTTCATTGCACAGATGTGATCTAGCCAATACCAAGACATTCGTGGACATCCTCTCGCCATCATGGAGAGCACCTGGACCCGGGGTGGTAGGTAGCCCCTGTGCAACTCACCAGTCCCATGGAGAAGGCGCGGACATCCCCATGGCATCCTCCCACCCCACCCACCACAGAGCTTGCCTCTCCATCCCACCTTGCTGGGGCACATTTTCTGGGTGGCGCCTCTGTAAGTGGATTTGTACAGCTTGCCCTGACCCCACTGCAGATTGTTGGCTGAAAGTCTGTTGCTACCCGCATCATTAAGGAATGCTGGGAATTAGCTCTGAATGATTTATTCATTCATTTCAAAATACTTAAAACCTGCTCTGTGCCAGACAGGAGTGACAGTCAGGATGCTACAATGCACCCCAAAGTCACCTGAAGTCAAACCTATTTTCACAGATGGAGTGGCAGTTTCATTGCACAGATGTGACAGATGGGGATGTACATTTGTGAGCAAATCAGGCAAGGTCCTTGCCCTCCTGGTGTCTAAGGTCAAAGTGGGAGACAGAGGCAGTGAAATGAGCAAACAGACGTGTGTGTATGGTATGTATTGTGTGTTGTGTGTGTGTGCTATGTGGTATATGGTTCACATGTGGTGGCATATGTATGGCATATGTGATGTGTGGTATGCATGGTGTGTGTGTGATGGGTATATGTGTGGTGTATGATGTGGTGTGTGTGTATGGTGTGGTGTGTGTTTGGGCGGTATATGGTGTGGTGTGTATGTGGTATGTGGTTTGGTGTGTATGACGCATGGTGTGAGTATGTGTGGTATGTGTGTGGTATATGGTGTGATGTGTGTGTGTGGCATGTGTGATATATGGTGTATGTGTGTGGTATGTGATGTGTGTGATGGTGGTGTGTGTGGTATGTGTGTGGTGTATGGTGTGGTGGTGTGGTGCATGAGTACGGTGTATGGTGTGATGTGTGGTATGTGTTTGGTATGTGGTGTGTGGTGTATGGTGTGGTGTGGGTGTGTGATGTGTCTGTGTGTGTTTATACAGTCATCCTTTGGTATCCACGGGGATTGAACCTCCATAGGTACCAAAATCTGGGTGCTCAAGTCCCTTGTATAAAATGGTGTGCATTTGTATATAACCTACGCACACCCTCTGCATTCTTTAAACCATCTCTAGATAATTTATAATACCTGATACAATGTAAATGTGATGTGAAGAGGTGTTTTTTGTTGTTGTTGTTGTTTTGTTTTTTGAATTGGAGTCTCACTCTGTCGCCCAGACTGGAGTGCAGTGGCCGCTCCTGGCCACCGCAGCCTCGATCTCCTCGACCTCTGGCGATCCTTCCGCCTCAGCCTTCTAAGGAGCTGGAAATACAGGCGCGCGCTACCATGCCTGGCTCATTTTTTGATTTATTGTAGAGATGAGGTCTCGCCAAGTTGCCCAGGCGGGTCTTGAACCTGTGGGCTCAGGCAATCCACTTACCTCGGCCTCCCAAAGCGCGGGATTACAGGCTGACCCACCGAGCCTGACCGTGAAAAGGTGTTATGTGTATTTCTCATGTGTATTATTGTGTTATTGTGCTGTTATTTTCTGAACATTTTCTATCCAAGTTAACTGAATCCGTGGGCATGGAGCCTGCAGCTAGAAGTCAGCTGTGCGTCACACACGAATCCATCTCACTCCAAGTGGATTGTTCTAGGGAGGAGGAGCATGGGTGCAGTTGGGTGGTGACTTTTACCATTCCTTCTGATGTTGGACCCTGGGAAGCTCTGCCCTCAGAAGTACTATCCCTTCCTGCCACCCACAGGAGGTAAGAGGAAAATTCCAAGTCCTAAATGGGGGGAGAAGCTCTGGGTGGAGAAACAGGGAGGGGAGAGAGAGTCTGGTGAGTTCAGGAAGTGAGAAGAGGGCAGAGGGGCCGACCGGGCTGGCTGGCGGGAGGAGAATGCCCCTACATGCGCTTGGAGGGGGACCATCGGGCCAGCCCTAGCGGGTGGTGCTAAGTAGCTGTAGGTTTATTCTGAGTGAAGGGAGGCCACAGCCCTGTTTTAAGATGGACATAATGTGACTTAGGTTTTTGGTTTTTTTTTTAGTTGGAGACTCACTCCGCCACCCAGGCTGAAGTGCAGTGGCACACTCACGGCCACCCCAGCGTCGACCTGCTGGGTTCCGGCGATCCTTCTGCCTCAGCTTCCAAGTAGCTGGAACTGCAGGTGTGTGCTACTACACCCGGCTAATTTTTGATTTACTGTAGAGAGGAGGTCTCGCCAAGTTGCTTGGGCTGGCGTTGAACCTGCAGGCTCAGGCAATCCACTCGCCTCAGCCTCCCGAAGTACTGGGATTACAGGCTGAGCCACTGAACCTGACTGTGACTTAGGTTTTAAAACACTGCAATGGGGGCTCTGTGGCGAGCTGATCGGAGGTGGCCGTGAGTGGAAGCTCTTGCTGTGCTCTGAGTGGGACAACGATGACAGTGACTGTGGAGAGAAGCAGACGGATTCCACATACGCTTTGCTGGTAGAACCGGCCCATTTGCAAATGGGATGGATGTTAGGGTTGAGATAAAGAAAGGACATCAAGGATGGCTTTTAGATTTGTAGTTTAAGCAAATGGTGGTGCCAGCAACAGAGAGAGGAATGATTAGAAGGGGACAGGTTGGCACAGTGACATAGAAGTCAAGACTTGAGAATTTTTTTTATCTTCTGAAAGATACTTCCCTCCTTTCAGTCAGTTAAAATAACTAGTCTGGTACTTGGGGAGGCTTTGCCTTGTATTAAGTTCTGAACGTTTACCTTGATCATATTTTATTTTAAAGATGATTTAGAATGACTTGCAAATGAAAGTCACAGGTATAAGAAAACGATTGAAAAGGCGTGTGTATGTGTGTGAAAGCACAAGAGCCAAGGAACAGAAGGATGGAAATAATCACATCCAAGTCCTAATTCTAAAAGAAACATATACAATTGCAAGCCAAAAAATTTAACTCTGAGCCTCCCAGCAGTCAAAGCAAAAAGGAAAGGTTGAGTTTTATAAAGCTCATTGTCTAATATAAGGAAGCATGCTGGCTTCCCCGGAGAAATAATACTTTGTATTTATTCTCAACTTTGGAAGCATTTTTGTCATTACCTATCTTCTCTAGGGCCAGTGATCAATACGGTGGAGTTTCTATATTGTCAATAACAATTTCACACAAAATACAAAGGTCTTCCATATAAAACCTGAAAAAGATCTCTCAAACGTCCAGTAAAGTAGACTATCCGGGACACCGGTCAGGGCACAGGTCTGTACTTGAGGGGGCACTCTGGCCTGTGGTTTTCTTTGGTTTTGTTTTAATAGTGTCTGTGATGGGTGACTTGCTACCCACTGACTTAACTACAGTTTCTTTGGTCTTAGGATATAGGCCTCTTTTGTGATCCTGTCTCTATACATAAATGTATGAGTGGTGTATGTGACTGCGAATGTGTGAACCATTTGAGTTAGCAGCAGACTTTTTACAGCCATTTAAGTAAATCCCACACACTTCCCTCCTCCCTGCCTGGAACATTCTGACTTTCCTCACCTTGGGGAGCAAACCTGACATCTCCAAGGCTCCAGACCTGGTTCATGTCACATTTAAAACAGAAGAAGGCACAAATTCCTTTGTTTCTGCCCTCTGATCCGCTGACCCGATCCCCCACCCCCTCCTGTGACTGACGGTCAGGGAGGCCCTCTGACATAACCACCTGCTTACAGGGGATCCCGGATGCTGTGGGCGACTGGTGCTGGCCTGAGCCAGATTCCAGGCTCGGTGGCCCCGAGCCTGAGAGTCAAAGACCCCCTCCCCACGCCCCCTCGGTGAGAACTCACCCCTCATGGGCGGCGTGACGCCAGCTCATGGCTCCCGGGTCTGTGCCGGGGCGGGTTGCGTGCGGCCCCCTCCTCCGAGCCGCGTGGC